>NC_056729.1:2173298-2220798 GCF_019279795.1 Protopterus annectens
GAGTCCTCCTGTGACTGTGACTGACGTGACCTAGGCACTGGTGGGGGTCTGGTTCTCCCTTCCCTTTGGTGATCCTGCTGCAGCTGTTTATGCAGGATCAGATTGTGTAGTATAGCACATACTGTGAACATATGTGCACATGGGGTTGGAGAGTACTGCAGGACTCCACCAGGTATACTAAGGCAATGGAACCATGACTTCAGAAGCCCAGACACATGCTGTATGATGTTCCTGTTTGTGCACATGCCTGATTATGGCAGTCTTCCCAGGGTGTGTGTGTGCATTTCTGATGGGTGTCATCATCCATGGTTCCCGGGTGTAGCTAGCTTCCGCCAGTAAATGGCCATGTGAGATGCCCCCCTATCAAACATCTGGTACAGCTGTGATGTGTGCCAGACATGGGAGTCATGATAACTGCCAGGCCTGTCAGCACAGACATTCAGGATAATCCCCCGGGCATTGCACTCAACCTAGCAGTTGATGGAGTGGTACCCCTTATGGTTGACATAGATTCTACTGTCTTCACCAGGTGGTGCCTTGATGTGTACATGATTGCAATCTATAGCACCCAGTATCTCAGAGTAGTGTGCTACACAGTATAATTGTTGCATACTGCTGTCTCTCACCACAGAGGTGAGGGGGAAAGATATATGCTCACTGGCATGTGGTAGCATGACATCTAGGAACTGGTGGAGTATCCTGGAAGCAGATGCTTGTGAGATCCCCATCTTGTCCCCAGTTGGTCTTTGAACAGTACCTGTAGCTAGTATCCTAAGGGCTACACATATCTTTGTTTCCACTGGGATGGGTTCCTCTTTGTTGGCTCATGGCTCTGAGTTGCGGGCAGTAAAGGCTAGTGCGTTCTTGCAGTATGTCCCTTTGCACCCTGTAGCACTCTACAATCTCCAGCTCATGTAGTTTGGAAGGCTATCCTGGGCTTGAACACTCTTCTCTTCTGCCTAGGCCTATAGTCAGCAGCACCAGCAACATTGACTTCAGCATCTAGCACATGCAGATGTAGCAGACCTGCAGCTGCCCCTAGCATTATCTCAGTTAAAATTTCCAGGTCTGTACTTCAATGGTCCAGAGTACTGGGGAAAATCAGAACGTAGTGTGTATGCATACTTTATACAGCTCTGCTTTAGGTGCAGAAAGTGTGATTAATTGCCCTATTTTGGTGTGTAATGCTGGGACAGTGTTGTGCCTTGCAGCATAGCTTATACAAAGGTCAAAATGTCTGATTGAATACATCGATTTTCAGAACATACTCAGCCAGGTGGCATGCCATGCAAACACATGCACCTAAGCTTAAAAAAGTTTAGAAGTGAGAGGACACCCCCCCCCCCCATTGTCAGCCACATCTTGTGTAAACATCAACATGGTTTAAGACCCTACACGAAGGGGATATGTGAACATAATTACTCTTTTCTGCTATTCATTAACCCCTCCTCATTTGCTTACTTATCTGTGCTGACAGTGTATATGCTACACACTTCATAGTCCTATAACCTTAGCAACAGCAGCAATGCACCATTGTAGGGGCCACATGCAAGCTCCTATCATACATTTCTTTCACATACTATAAAATTCTTTTGTTTTTCTATTTTTTTTTCTTTCTGTTAAGCATGTTTGCGCACTGTGCCATGTAGTACAAACATGCTGAGATTTTTTTTTTTAAAACGTATTCATTTAACTTATTCCCTTTAATCTTTCTGACATACAGACTAATAGTTTTGCTCATATGTGTATGTGGTCTTAACATATGCAGGATATATATGTCCACATTTATATAGTTTTACACCCCTTTTTGTCTGTCTAGACTTCTGTACGTGGATTTTTTTCCGCTTACATTATGGACACTGACATGGGGTCTAAACAGATGCCTTTCTTCATGTCAGATCACTCTACCTGCCTCATTTGCATGAGATTCATCTGCTTATGAGGCAATTTGCATGACACGGAAGTTTCTGCGTTTACTGAATCTAAAAATGTCCGTGCCTGTGTAAGCATCGCAGAGTAATACCTATACAAAAAAAATTGTGTATGCCTTATTGAATCCCCCCAATGTGTGTGTCATAATGAATGAATCTGGTCTGCAGTACTTTAAGAGAGAACAGTAAATCATATCTAATATGTCATAGTTAAAGCTATGGAAACAATGCCTAATAAAAGGCATATGATATATTTTCCATTCCAGTGTAATGTCTAAACGCATGCAAAACACACATTTAGGGATTATAATATACACAGGTTTTGAAACCTAAGCAGTCAGTACAGAAATAACACTATTTTTTTAAAAAAAATACCATTTAAGAAGATTCACTACATGCATACTTAAGAACAGTTGCTAAGCAAATTTTTTTCTTCCACACAGTTAAAAATGTACATTTTCCTTAAATAATGCCTTCTGATATCACTAAATGGGTGTCAGTAAGCAGTCAGGCATAACTGTTATAAACAATAATATCAGCATTTCTTCTGAAATAAAAAAAAAAATTAAAGATAAGAGGGACAGCACACTATGCACAACACAGAAAAGTCCACACATAGCACTGCATGCATCAATTATACGTAATGTGTTTTTCTAAGAAAAGAAACACTGACCTGAATGTAATAGTCCATATTTCTGGAACAGATGCTGCCACTTTACCCGTGCATCGATATATTGGGTGTGAATCTGCCACATGGGGTCCCTTACTACTGCTGCTAGCTGTTCACCTTTTATTCATATTAGGACTTGGAATGGCAGCATCAGCAATGGCGTGGGTCACTTCCTAAATGACTGATGCATGATCATGTTGTGCAGAATGCAACATGCAGTAAACATCCTACATGCATACTGAAGGACACCCCCAGACTCACTCAGGCATCTGAAATGGGTTTGTAGCATGCTAAATACTCTCTCAGTGACAACTTGAGCTTGGGACAGGGCTGTATTAAAATTGTCTTCCATAGCTCCATGTGGATTTCTCACTGATGTCATGATCCATAGTTCCACTGGTTATCCTATATCACCTGAAAAACAGAGCAAACACAAATAAAGGGGAGACAAACAAAGGAAAAGTGATAGCATTAAGTAATGCAGTTTACTATGAATAACTAATTAAATAAATAAATAAAAAATCTACATACAACAAGATGACCATTGGGCATCCTATCATGCAGGAAGAGGTGATAGAGTAATATGGTGTGCTGGAAATGGGAATCATGTGCATTGCCAGAATGTTTTGCAGACACATTGTTAATGCATCCTCATGCATCGTATACTACCTGCAGTTGATGGAATTGTGCCCCTTCCTATTGTAGTAGTCTTCCTCTTTGGACCCGATGGCAACATGGGTACAATCTATTGCAACAAGCATATAATGGGAAATGTGACTCTCATGAAAGGCATGCATAGTCCAGGCTTCATCCTGAGGTGACACCAGGAAATAGCTGTATTGATCCACAGATGTCGAGAGCACATCCAGGAACTGCTGAAGTATCACCAAGGCAGAAGTTTGAGAAATGCCGAGTGTGTCCTTAGACTGTCTCTAAAATATTGTGTGGTAGGCATATTGAGGGCTGTATATACCTTAGTATCCCCAGGGATAGGATGGCCACATGTCCCTGCAGTAGCCCTGTTGGTGTCATACATGCTCATTAAGACCCTTACAATATCACTGCCCACTCCAAAAGTATCAAGGATTTTTTTATTATCAAAATCATGCTGAATTAGTCACTTTCTCCATCTTCTCCTTTTTGTCTGGGCAGCACTGCTGGGCATCATTGGTTTTAGCTCAGACAAGACCAGGAAATAGCAATGTCAGCCTCAAAGAAGAGTATTTTCAGTAACTGCAAAGTAGATAGAAAAGGTGCAATGCCTAATTTTATAACATATTTCTGGATGGTGCAGAAATTTATCAAATTGGCTCTACATCACTTTGTTGAATCACTTATGATTGGACACTTATTCATTGAACACCTATTTATCGAAGCTGCTAACCTTCAAATGGAGTTTTCAGTGAAAGTTTTCCTAGGGCAAACCAACTGTTGGCTACCATCTGGAATTTGCCCTTTTCCCCATTGTAGTGCTATGTTGGAGTTGGTATATGTAGTTAGGGGGTAAGTGTTAAGTTTTATGATTTGTTCACAGCCACTAGGTTGACCTACCATTGGTTTGTCCTAGTATAACATTTGCTGAAAAGTCCATTCAACAATTGGCAGCTTCGATTAATAGGTGTTAGACAAATAGGGTTTCAATCATAAGTGATTCAACAAAGTGATATAGGCCTCGTCAAAATATGAATATGAATCACAAAAAGGCAGGAAGAGGTCTTATTAGTATAAAAAAGTTTACATCATTTCTCATTTCCATTTCATTATTTCTTCATTTGTTAAATTTATTCTCAGCCATTGCATGTTAGTGTAACTAGCCTCTATAGATCCCACCAGAACTGCGCTTATGTGCAAATAGTACCAATTGCCTTTATGTGTTCATATAATGACTGTGATTGAACCAATTATCATTTTAATTACTGAGTACTCCTAACACACCTTTGGACAAAATTAAAAAAAAAAAATATTAATAATAATTCTTATTACACTGACAAAACACTTCCAATAAATGCCAATAGTTAAGAGATCAGAGAAGAACTGTGGCCTTCATTAATCTCATGTTTTCAATAATTTTTATATCCAATAAAGCAATTGCACATATGACATATTCTATTTTCAGATTATGGCCTGCTAATTTTGGATTTCGATCTGTTATGAAATTTATTACTTATACCATTGATAGGACCATGTCATATCACTAAAACTTCAGACTAACAGTTCACTGAAATTAATAAACATGTCACAGCTACATTTGTTTGATAAATACATCATACTATATCAGGGTTAATTTCTCAGCTGCTTCCACAGCATCATGTTATTATGCTGTCAGACATTTAGATAATAAAGATTACTTTCATGTCTCACTTCAGAATATTAATTAGAAAAGAATAAAATCATTATTCAGTTTGAGAACAGAAAACACATTTCTTAAACTAATAATTGCTGTAATCACTGTTAGCTAATAACTGTTAACATGACTCATTTTCAATATGACAAATGTCATTGAGACACATGCTAAAAAAGAAGATATTTTTGATTACTCTGCTGTTTCACTCTTCATTTAATACTGCCTTGTATATGCAGTACAAGTCAGAGTTGCAGTATACAAATACAAATAATATATTTGACTTATTAATACTTCCCTTTTTAACACTAGAAGACACATTAGCATCTACACTAAGTTTACAATATCTGTATTCTAGACCATACCTACCACATTTTTGTGCTTTATAGTCATTCAGAAATATTGCACTATGTGCACATGTACCACAGGATTCAATAAAATCAATGCAGGCCCTGTGTAGAGCCTACATGGAATGTACACATGTACATGACCACGGTTCTCCCTCGGCAGCACCCCATGCATATCAGTAATGGTACACTGCTAAGGAAGATAACAGTAACATGGATATTGAATCCATGCAAGCAATAGTGTAGATGCTGCTCTGTGCTTATGGTCTGTCCAGAAAAATCATGCACAGATGGTAAGTGCAGGACAACAAAAGTTTATTGTTTTTTTTTTTAATCTGCTATATATATCTAAGAACAGAAAGCAGATGCAATCAATTGTATTTTTTTTTTATTCTGCTTGTTTGTGCAGCACAGCACAGTGCTTAGTGATGCCAAGCAGTGCTTATACATACACAGCAGACATCTGCTATATATCTAAAATAGAAACTGCATGTAATCAATTGTATTATTTTTTTTTATTCTGCTTGTTTGCACAGTGTGGCACAGTGCTTAGTGATGCCTAGCAGCACTTATACATACACAGAAGACATCTGCTATATACCTAAAAATAGAAACTGGATGTAATCAGTTGTAATTTTTTTTATTCTGCTTGTGTGCTTGGCATGGCATGGTGATTAGCAATGCTAACAGGCATCCTAGAAAGTATATGTGAAGATATACAGGTTTCCTCTAAAACTGAAGTAGCTAGATAGATTGCATAGCAACCTACAGTGTAGTAGGTCCCAGGTTCAAGTCCTGAGCAGTCATACCTTTTAAATTTATTGCTGTGAATATGTCTCAGGTAACTGAAACATCAGTTTAAATTAAAATAAAAAATTGTTACATTTAGAAAAGTTGCATGATGCTAAGCACTGTTTAAACATGGTCAGTTGGTAAATGGTTTATTCCTGTTTGCACATTGCTAAGCTCCACTTAAACATGGTTGCGCAAGTTTCCACAATGCTAAGCAAAGTGGCCCTTTTTTAAAGTTGCAGTATGACATGTAAGGGTGGAAATGCAGCCTATATTAAAGCCAACAGACAGGAATTTCACATCATTCATCGGAGTCTTCACTTACCTGTCGATATGCCTGATGGTGTTGGAGAGAGAGCCCACTTTCAGATGCAGAGGTGGAGTGTGCAGGAGTCCAAAGTGTTTGTTGGACTCCTGGTGAAAGATTATGAACCCCAGCTGCTGCAGGGTGATTACCAGGGCTCAGAATGCAGAATGTAAGTCTGAATCCTGGGATCGGTTGGCTAGGGAACTTACCAGTGCTACTGGTATTCCCCACATTGTTACCACTATAATGACCTGAAGCATAGAAAGAGGGGAACCTTGGAAACCTGGGTCGAAGAAGCTCACGCTGGGCATACCTCACAGATATATAAGTAACTTTGGCAGTAGTTTGGAAATATACAAGCTGAAGCTGTGAAAAACTGGTATGTATAACGGTTTGCTTCTCTTACAACAGCTGTAAAAGAGAGGATAACATGTTTTTTGATAACATGTCTATATATTTCTTTTGGATTTGTCACACACTCCATGAATATCTCGCTACCTTGTGATGCAACACTTCTGAAACATTCAATGCGTTGAGGTTTATTTACTGACACGTAGTGTTTTTAGAAATATATACTATATGATTAGCTTGTACACTTATTGTAAAGTCTTTTTAGAACTATATCACCTTATTCAATGTAAGATCTGTGACGTGCATTTAGAAATAAATATAATATAGATTATGAATCTTATACATGTTCTGCATTATTTTAATGGCAAGATCTAGTGTATATATTTCAAACTTGAATTATTCTAGAATAAAGAAAGAAGGAATAATATTCATGTTAATTAATACATAAACAAATAATAACCATATGGTGAATGATAATGGCTTCTGTATGATCCATTTTTAAAATAGTATTGATACTTTGTAATCAATATCTTAAACAAGCAAAGATTAGATATTTTGGAATGAACTATTTTTAAATGGAAATAGATAATATAATGTAGTGAACTATTGAGATATATAAATATGTGGACTAAATTGAAACTTGCATAATATAATAACATCTTTTTGTGATGTACAATTTTCCATAATACCTCTACTGTGATGTTAGTAAATGGCTACACATAAGGGGTGATGGAACTTTCTTCTATCTCGCCTTTTACCTTGTTTTTAACCTGTTTCAGTTAGTAAATAGTGTTGAAAAATATACATCTTTAGATTAATGTAAAGTTTAAATTTGCTATGTTATTGCCGCCACAACGGAACCTTTTTATATATGTATTTATGTCCATATTTGTATTTGTTATATGACATATCTTATAACATCTTAAAAACATATATCATTTAAGAAATTAATTATGAAAAATCCGAGTTGCCCAGAGGCTGATGGTTTTGTCAGACACAGAGATTAGTAGAATAGTGATGTGTAACTCTTGTGCCTATATATGTATTTATCAGCTCTTCTAGCTTTTTAGTTCTAGCTTCGGCTTTTATTGGCTGAAATATAATTAATCTTTTTTGATATGGACTTTTGGTGGAAGAACGTTTTATGAATTTATAATATGTTATGTTATTAACGTTATAGTATTATATGGGCTATATAGTTCTATGAATGACATGAAAAACGGGAAAGCGTATATTTGTTTTTCGTTGAACTCAAAATGTTATGCGTAAGGACAAGCTATTTAAAAGGGATCTCTTCCCAAATATGGGCATGACTTCCTTGAGAACTATAATAATGGTTTGATTATATCAATTATAGGTATAATCCATATTATTGACCCATATGAACTTATATGATTCTATCCAATGAAAATTATCTGTATTTTAAAAGTATTTTAACTTGTATATACAGGTTTTTATTACTGAATGTATGCACACCAGCGTTATTTTGATAAATTATCCTAATTGCATTTGATCTGTTTGCTAATTGATTGATTAATTGGCAATGTCTTTTAGTATAAAAATAGCTGAAATTTTAGTGAAGTTTGTAACCTGATGAAGCGCACCTTGTTGCGTGAAAGCGCTCGTTTTTATCAATAAAAGGATTTAAACTTTGTTCCTCGTGGTGGTTTCAAGCAAAAACTTGATTTTCAGTAACTGAAACATCAGTTTAAATTAAAATAAAAAATTGTTACATTTAGAAAAGTTGCATGATGCTAAGCACTGTTTAAACATGGTCAGTTGGTAAATGGTTTATTCCTGTTTGCACATTGCTAAGCTCCACTTAAACATGGTTGCGCAAGTTTACACAATGCTAAGCAAAGTGGCCCTTTTTTAAAGTTGCAGTATGACATGTAAGGGTGGAAATGCAGCCTATATTAAAGCCAACAGGCAGGAATTTCACATCATTCATCGGAGTCTCCACTTACCTGTCGATATGTCTGATGGTGTTGGAGAGAGAGCCCACTTTCAGATGCAGAGGTGGAGTGTGCAGGAGTCCAAAGTGTTTGTTGGACTCCTGGTGAAAGATTATGAACCCCAGCTGCTGCAGGGTGATTACCAGGGCTCAGAATGCAGAATGTAAGTCTGAATCCTGGGATCGGTTGGCTAGGGAACTTACCAGTGCTACTGGTATTCCCCACATTGTTACCACTATAATGACCTGAAGCATAGAAAGAGGGGAACCTTGGAAACCTGGGTCGAAGAAGCTCATGCTGGGCATACCTCACAGATATATAAGTAACTTTGGCAGTAGTTTGGAAATATACAAGCTGAAGCTGTGAAAAACTGGTATGTATAACGGTTTGCTTCTCTTACAACAGCTGTAAAAGAGAGGACTTGCAATTTCCAGTCTCATGCAGTGCCTGGCCAGGAAGAGATGTGTATGTGGTAAGTAGGGAAACATTTATTTTATTTATTTATTTAACATTTGTTAACTGGGAAAGTCTGACTTGGAAAAAAGCCAGTTTTCAGCAGCGGCCCGAGCAGAAAAGCTCCACAGAAACTACATCAAATTAATAACCTAATGCATAATTTACTTTTATAATAAATTATTTACAGAGATCATAGTCTTAACAGTCAGGTATGACATACCTGGGACATGTAATATGTTTAGTCGTGCTTCACTGCTAACCTGAAATGGTAAAGCAAATTAAATCAAATAAACATGAATTACTGTGTAGTATAGCTTCCAAATATCAGTTGATGTTGGGGTCTACCCAGATTGACAGTCACTGGTCTGCTCATTGTGTGAAATATGCTGTAGGTTGCATTCAGTTACTGCTGAGGGTATATGGGTTATTTCTTAAAGGTCTAACACGGCTATCCATGCTGTACATGCCAGACTTGAAGCAACAGTAATCAGTACATTGTAAAGGCTGATGCTACTGTGATATGTAATGTTTTCAAATAATAAATGTACACTGTTTCTGTATTCACGGCATGTGTGTTCTAATCGGTGACCAGTCAACAGTAAAAAGTAAATGAATAAAGACTGCAGAAAAAAACTGTCTGAAATAAATGTAGTGGAGGACCCACAGTAAGGTTCAACCCTGTATTCTGGCCATTTTGTCTGAAAGAATGCTGTATATTCCACCCATTTGAGGATCAAGGTATATGGGTAAGGTAGCTGCACTTCTGGGCAAATATCCATGTGTATAAATGCCAGATTTTAAGGAACATTATTAATAAAGTTGAACTCAGGATTGTGTTTTGACAAGTAACTTGATAAGTGTGCATTATTTTTGTATTCACTGCATGTGTGTTTTTATATGGCACCAGCCAACTTTTAAATTATGTGCACATTTTCCCTGTAGTCACAGCTTGTGGGATCTAATCTCATGGCAGCCAACTATGAAATCACCATTTGTCTAGTCTACTTGGTGTCCATGATCATACCTCTCAACTGTCATGATTTTTGCAATATGTGATGACTAATGCCCCATATGTGTGGTCCTTGATTAGCACATAAATGACATTACTTGGAATGCAATTTATTGGCAAATTCATTATCAGAACACCATGTTACTAATGCATGAGTACATTATGTACAGCTGCTTCCTGTTGTTGTGCCTCTGTACCACCATGTGTTACAGCTTGGCACATACTGTCTCATGCTAACAGGGTGAGAGCTATCTATGTGCAGCATCATCTATACATTAGTTGCATTCACTGTACCCACAACTGAATTTGTACTTATGAAGAAATATGTAGTAGAAGTCTGTGTAGTAATATTACCTGTGAAGTTACTAATGGTATTTTTCTCTCTCGCACCACAACCCTTCTGTTCTTTAATTCATTAATGTTTATTATTATGATTTCATATTTATATATATTTTAGAACAACCTCTTATGTTGGCCTTATGTATAATTTCATATTGGTTTGCTGTTAAAATAATGTTACTAACATTGCTGTTTTCCTTATTATAATCTGTCATATTTCATTTGATTAATCATTAATATATTCTATAAGGTTAATATTAACATCAGTTTGGTTATGTTTATTCTCACCTTATGTTTAAATTTATTTTCTATAGCGCAACATGGTAGGCCAGTTCCTGGAGCTCCACCTACCTTGGCTGTGGCACTGGGCCCTAACACGTCTGGGACACAGCTTGGTGGAGTCGACTCTGCTGCCCCATGTACTACCTATGGTGTTAGGTAGTTCTGCCTCAGTGGCTGGGATTGGTCCCCCTCTGAAAGTGGAAGTGGAGGGAGTGATTATGTCATCAGTAAGGAACTGCCCGATATGGTGTGTGGGCTGCTGCACCCAACTCTTGGAGCACACCTACACAGATGGATAGCATGCTGTCTATTCTGGTGGGGCAGCCTCACCTCATACACTGGCATTAACCACTGCCTCCACATGAGCAGTGAAGGAGCAGTGCTGACAGTGTCATGGGTGAGGACTTGAATCACACTGCTACCATGTCTGACATCCATAGGACTGGGATTCCTCAAAACCCTCACAACCAAGGTGTTTACCCCCTCTTGTGTCTCACACCAACCCTGTCTGCTGTCTTGTCTGTCTTGTCTATCTGAAAAAACTTCCACACCTTTCCATCTTACCTCCCCTACAAGTACCTATGTCCCTTCCCCAACATTTCACTCTCACCTTACAAAAACAAAAAAAAAAATAGGCACCTGTCTCAAAAAAAAAATCGACCCATACATAGCTCTGCATTTCACATGTGTCCAGTGGACACACAATGCACTTCTGTTGTTCTCGCCCCTTACACTGGGGTGACAGTCCAAATTCAGCTAAAAAAATCTGTTAAAGTGTACAGTTGTTGCTGTATAAGAAATGGATAGCTATGGTTCTGTCCTACACCCTTCCTACACATACCTACCTGCCTTTTACTATGCTTTCCCCCACTTGCACCCCTTTTTGCCATTGTCCTATATCCCCATTTTTCTTTTTTATAAAGAATTTTGGCCACAATGTGTCACTTAGCTATGCTAAATAGCACTGAATTGATATATGCGTTGAAAAAGACATTCTTCTTCTTTCGGCTTTTCCCAGTTAGGGGTCGCCACAGCGGATCACCTGTCCGCTCATGATTGGCAGTGGAGTTTTACAGTGTCAAGTTGCCAGCCTGGTGCCCAACCTTCCACAGAAGGCACACACACACACACACACACAGACACACACACACACATGCCTAGGGCCAATTTAGAGTATCCAATCCACCTACAGCATGTCTTTGGGATGTGGTGGGAAACTGGAGCACCTGGATGAAACACACATGACCACAGGGAGGACATGCAGACTTCTACACAGAAGGCATCCCAGCCAAGGATCGAACTGGAAAACCTCTTGCTGTGAGGCAGCAACGCTAACCGCTGCACCACCGCGGCTGCCCATGTGTTGGAAAAGACATTAATCACTTGAAAAAACTACACCTGTGCCCTGTTTTGAATGCAGGACCATCACACCTGTAGAAAAGTGGATCAAGCCACCATGGCACACAGCTGCTAATTAACACAGGTGTTTTAATCAAAACATAGTAATGCTCAAGTTCCCATCATTAAGCATGTTTAAGCGATGCTGCACATCATGCCGCACTGTGCAAATCAGCTAAAAGAGTAAAAGAAAAATAATACTGTAATTGGAACTCTAGGACAGAAATACATCAGTATAAAGCCATACACATAAGAATAGATGTAGGTGAGGCACCTAATAGGAGGTAACCCTGCAAGTATATGTACAACATGTAAAAATACACTTGCTAAAACTTTAACGGAAAAACAGGATTTTAACTGGGACTCTAATAGACAAATACAGCACTCTAGAGCCATACACATAATAATAAATGTAAGTGAGGTATGTGACAGGAAATAACTCTGAAATGATATCTACAACATATAAAAATACACCTGCTGTAACACTGACTCTGCAGCTCAGTATGTAAAATGCATTGAGAACATTTGTTTTTGGTACACGCAGCCTGGGTTCAACTACAGCTGCATCAAGCTTTGAATATACATGTATGTGGACAAGAACATTATAAATTGTGATATGTATGTGTGTCTCATCACCTTTTTATCCACACAAAGCAGTAGAGCTGGAATGTCTGCTTCTAAATAATATAAGTCAAAGGCCTACAGATAGCACCACGCTTAACTACTCCTATTACAACACTAGAAAGTGCAGAGAATGTCAGGCCATGCATTAGCCTGAATTCCCAGAGGATTTCACAGTGTGTACTGAAATTGTGGCCCAGTAATGTCAGACTGTAGGCCACGATAACTTGCTAGTGATTACAGACAGCCATAGCTCCACAAGTAAAATACATATATGGAGGTTGTGCTAGATGCAAGGGTTACCAGCACACACGTAATGGGGGACTACCATAACATGACATGGTAGTTGTCCAACTGCAAGACATAATGGTTAATGTAACCCTTACCTTTTACTAGGACACACCAAGCATTTTGCCTTTTATGCTGTTACTGATAGCTTTGGCCAATATGCTTACCTTGAACACATAACCTAATTTCCAGTGGGGATGGGTTCCCTCCATCTGGCTCTGACTATATGACAAGACTGCCACAGGCCTCAAACTTACTGTTAAAGCTTGTTGTCCAGCAAAGTGTTCATCCTCTCCAACAGTGCTTATTGCCTGAAGTATCAGCTTCAGCTTCAGCCTGTAGCACACACATCTGTATGTAAATAGCAGCTGCTACAGACATTCTCTCTGCAATGACATAGTACCTTTACCCCAGTAATTTCCACCCAACATATGAGAATGGGGTTATAGTCTACACTGAGGTCTTATATATTGTCCAGTAGTTGCATGGGTTTAGCTGATTATACTGCAAATCAGCTGTGTAGGCTGCAGTTAGCATTCCAGTAGCACATAATGGTTCATCAAGCTAGGGGAATCATTGTGTATGAGAGTTAATTTGGAGGGTTAACTCATTGGCACAACATTTATAGATCTGTACCTTTCACCAGAGGAGTATTGTACTCCATTAGGTATGTAACGATTTTGTTTCCAACATAATGCATATGTTTGAATATACTTAGGGGGAATGGGAATTACATCTTTAAGCCTTTCTTAGAACTGTACTGATGACATGGCATTGATCTCCAGATGTGTTACACCTACAGAGGAGCTAGAGTACAGTAACGGTAGAATGATTTGGGTTAATTAGGTACACCAGTCTTGTGGAGATTTCACTAGATAGCAGTTGTAATAGTACACTGCTATTTGGTTGTCATGGTTGTTTTCATGTATTATAATGGGGGGTTAGCCCTAGGGGCCACACTACAATGGACTCCTGTGTTGGGTGTGTGATCATACATCAGTATCTGTCATGGCACAAACAGGAATAGCTTACTATTGCTACTGTCCTGCTTGCATCCATACCCATTGTATGTTTGCACACTGTCAAGTATGACATGTGTAATCCAACAGTGAATACTGCTAACCATCCTTTACTGAAATATCTCTATATACTGTACTCCCACTTATGTGATCCTGACATGTGTTCCCATTTTCTTTTTTTTCAGGAAATATGTATCCCTGACACTGCAGCCCTTTTACACATGCTGAAAATGAAATCATCCTAAAGGTGTTGCATCAACACCAACATCTGCTGTCCAGGGGGAGGTCAAACAGGGAAGAGCAGGCAGCATTGTGGGCTGACCTGGTCCATGATGTGAATGTTATTGGTCACCAGAGCAGGACATACAAGCAGGTGCAACACTGTGCCATGATATGATCAATGCTGCACGCAGAAGAACACAGATGTGGTGTCATTGGTGGATGGCCTGCAGCAGAACAACCCCCGTCAGCTACTGAGGAATTCCTGGTGAACCTAAGAACACTGTACACCTCTCAGGCATCCATCACATAGTATGTTGTAGATGTGGGTGCTACCATTTCCATGCAAGAGGAGCATCCAAGTATGCTTAGTTGGATCAGCGTTGGAATACTGCATCATTTAATGTGTCAGGGTGTACATAGTATTACATTGATGTCATGTGTATTTGTTTCGGGGTAAAGAGGTGAGCAGCACTTTGAATGTCATGCTCAGATTGTGACCAACATACCAATTAACATAGCAGCTACTGTTGCTGTAAGATCTTTGGATGTAGTACCCTGTTATAGTGCAACATGTGGTGCTGTCTACATCACCTCTCCCTCACATTTTCACAGGACTGTCATTAACCAGACAATGTCAGCATGCTCCTGCTCCTGATAAACACAACACTGTTTTATTAGAGATGTAGGTTTAGTGCAACGTATTCACTAAAGTGTCATCCCAGGCCTGCTGGCTGCATTGATGTACTGTTTGCATGATTTCCAACTGCCCAGAAATTTTCAGACTGTACACAGTTTAGACTTATACCTATGCCTTGTAGGTGTGAGCACAATGATAGATTTCACAGTATTGTCAGGACATTACAGACTGCCATATGTGCCAACTTTGGAGAGTTTTTCCAAATGTCAACAGCGCGCATCATTGTTGCTCATGAGATTCCTGTGCAAAGAGCTTTTATTTACAAGAACTACAGATGTTTGTTAGAAAAGAATACCCTTTTGTCCTACTATATGAGATTGGGGGTTTAAAAAGTCTGTAATAGTGACAGCAGTGTATACAGCTTAACATATTTTGCAACCTAGTAATTCAGAGCATAGTAGTGCAGGTATTAATGTACTAGTTTTCTCTTTTTAGTGCAGGTATTAATGTACTGCTTTCCCTTTCTATCACAGGTGACAAGGGGGTTATGTCTGTCACCTTCATGACCTGATGTCAGTGTCTCATCAGACTCTGATGGTGATGGTCAAAGTGAGGCACAGGTGGGGTTTGCAGGGGCTGAATCTGTCACAGGGGTTGAAATCCCTCTTCTGCCCTCACGATCACAGTACACAGTCAGTATTTCTACATATACCCAGTCCTCTGAGGCCACCAATATTGGACAGTCGGAGGGCGGTCACATTGGAGAGAAAAGTGTGGCTACTATGGTTGCAGTGAGTGTTGATACTGGCCATAGCCAAGGATCTGGCAAGGTTCCACACAGGTAAATTGACAGGGCTGCTCATAAGAGGCCTCTTGTCCCTCCTCCACCTGTTGCAGATGTCTCATTATGGGTCATTCGGCATATGTTTAGGGCCATCATGGAGGCACAGGCACATTCTGAAAGGAACTCCAGATGAATGCTCAAGGTTATGGATGCAGCACAGTCTGGTATCCATGGCTGCCTCCACAGTTTTGCTGATACCCTGGATCATTGACTGACACAGTGGAAAGATGATGGTCTCAGAGAGATGGCACACTATCTGCCTTGGGACCCACATTGTCTGTGTTGGAACATCTGGTTGGATTTGAGCATCTGACCTGTGGATGTAAGTCAGGAACTACATCAGCAGAGAGTCCATGTGGCCTTGAACAATCATGCTCCTGTAGTGATAGTACCTACAGTGCTCCAGAAGGGAGTGTGCTGTCCACACCAAGACATGTCAGGTCATAGGCTTGTAGTCCTGGGTGTTCCCATGGAGAACATGGCCACAGCAGACAGCATTCACCCTCAGGTAGTAGCACTGCTTCTTACCTTGGGCATGGAGGTGCCAGTGCAATTCCTGGCAGAACCAATTTCCAAGTTTGGGGGTGGAGACAGTGAACTGTCAGCTCTACCATGCATGGCTCACATCTGTCCAATATCAGACTAGTAGTGCTAGCACAGAACTTGACTCTGTTCATGCAGACACTCACACACTACTTTCACAATCACATGATCCACAGACACACATACACACCACATTTCCATGGTCCATCTTGCTTCCTTCCTTTCTTGACTCACACACATGCTTGCCAACATATTGGGTCAGTCTAGGGCCTCCTGCACCCCCACAAAACACCATGTGCAAGTGATGAGACCTTGTGCCACATCTCTGTCATCCTTGTCATCCATCCAGGTAAATGAAGCCATGAGTCTGATGCACAGAGTGACTATATAACTTACTATGTATTTGTTTCATCCATTGCTGCCTTTGATATGCTACTTGCACTGGTCACTAACAGATATTCTATACTGCCATTTGTAATGACTAAACCACATTATTTTGTGTGCATTACACTGGGTGATGTTGTAATGGCTGTATACTTACACAATGAATGGTGTCTCACAGAACTGTTTATGTTTCAGATGCAGGATTGGGTACACAGGTACAATAAATCCATAGACATCAGAACACAAGATGGAATGTCAGCACAGAAGGAACATTTCAATTTCATGGCTCCATTGATTCATACCTGTATAATAGGCTAATAAGAACAATAGCTTCTTTCACCCTCGTCATGCATCCCTAATCTCTGACAAAGTCTGATATCTTTGATAAGTGTAAGCAAGGTTTTGGGAGTTGACACCTCTACAAGCTGTGGCATGGAAGATGAACCATCTGCAATTTCCTTGTGTCCATTAGACAAGTGTCCTAAACCAGCTGTGATTATCTTGTTCCACATCCCATTATGTAACTTGAACATGATGTGCATTACAATGGAAGTGTGCTTCACATGGATGGGAAGCCTGTTACATATAGGGTGTAGTCTCTGGGTTACATACCTGTCTCTCCAGCATGTCATATTTATACCACAGTCAAGGTGTGAATGTGTAGAATAGGTACTTCTCATGCTAGACCTTTCTTGGATATGCAGGAGGTACACAGTTGGATCTGACACCTCCCCATATGGCAGCCATACACCTCCCATGTAGGAGACAGAATACACAGTTACAGCCTTGACAGGATTGGCATAGAACATGTTATGTACACTAAGCATTGGTTAGTATGGAATCTGTATGGCTGTTACACTTGCCTGATATGCCAGTGTAGGTACATACTAAAGGTGGCATTTCACTCAATGTTAGGTGTGAAGAGTACCAAATATGGTGTAACAATTACATTCTGGGATTTACATGCCATTCCTTTCTCTACCAACCCAAGAAAGTCACAAGCTAGATCACTGTCAGTGTCCATATGTCCCTGAGTATTGGGTCAACTGATGGAGGTGTGCGGACAGTACAATATTTACCAGGGGTGGATGTCATCCCAAAGGATGGTATTGTCCTTTCCTCAGCATTTAGTAACTGCCAATGACAACAACTGAATGTGTGTGTCTGCACATCCTGGATAACTGTTAGTTCTGTGTGGGATTCAATGACAGCTCCTAATTTGCAGTCATCTGCAAATGTAATTCGCCTGAGATCACTGACAGTGGCTGTGACTAATGAAAGGGGAGTGGCTACAGGGGTAGTTGAATGAATGATTTGTAAGGGATGTCCTCTGATGACTGGCCTCATCATAGTGGTGGACTACCCGATGCTATCATCCCAGATAATGATGGTCAGACACTTGGCTATCCATGGGCTGACATAGCGGTTCATAAATGTTTTCTACATTTTGTCAACGATGCCTGATGGCCTACTAGTGTCAAATGCCTTGGCAGGCCATGGAAGGTGGAGTGACTCATTTTCCCCTCATCCATTGCATACTTTAACAGTCAATGAGGTCCACCCATTAGGGTTGGAATGACCTGCCCTTGATCAAAACAAACTGAGTGTGGTCCATTGTCTGTAGGGGTACTACATAGTTACTGATCATTCCCTTGATAATTCTTTTCATGGCTTTACATATGAGAGTACTGAGACATCTGGGGACAGTGCTTGTCAATGCATACTAGTTGTCCTGTGTGCAACACTGTATTGCAGTTGATTCCGTCATAGTTTCCAAGAAAATAGTCATCCAAGGTGTCTGTGTCTTTACAGAGCACAGCCAAACAATGGAGGGGAAAGTAATATGTACACCGTGTGGAGGTTAGGAGGGGGGGTTACACAGTTATTCTGCAGTTAGATACCACTCAAGCAGTGTGTAGTGAAATGACACAATTACCTTGTGCCTGGAAATGGCAACTGCTGGTCTCACCACAACCACTATCTCCTGGGATACTATGCTGGTATACTGCTCTTCTCACCAGAAGCAAAACATTAGTACCAAGCTCAAGATGAGAAGCAGGCCACAGCCTGTTTGTTCATCCAGATAGTTGTCCCATTTCATGCAAGAGTCCATAGGCTTGATATACCCTTTTCCAGGTAGATGCCTTGATTAGCAACTAGAGCAGTCATTTCAGTGTGCAAATATTAGGCCATGTGTTCTGGGGTTGTCAAGACTTCACTAGGGTACTGACCAGATGGTGTTTAGGAGCACAGCTGCAGCATCACAATATAATGTTCAATGTCAGGTTACATACACACCCAAGATTGATCAAACAAGCACCACAGCAGCAGTGACCCATGTTAGGTGACAATTTCACACCAAAGCATACAGCCTAACCTTCAACATCTTAATGGTGGACATCTGTATGACATGGATCCGAGGCCTACTGGACAGGGTAGGCCACCTTTGGCCAAAGTGTATCTATCTCCAGCATCTTCTTCATGTCATACTGTACATTTATGTTACCAGAACAGATGTCTGTGTTTCCAAATCATGCCACACTACATCCACTTTACTGTCTGGTTGTTTGACAGGCATTGCAAAGTTGTAAGGCCAAAGTTATGACTGCAAAGTTGAACAAGCTCTCAGTGCATGCATGGACATCCACATCTTCACTGCAAGTTTGATGGTGTCAACCACAAGGGTATAGCAGCATGGCCCAAACTTTGCTAGAGTTGTACATTGTCATATGTGTAGGTATGCTATTGTGATCATGTCTAATAACAGGATTATGGGTAATGCAAGGGCCACATGCCTGGCTAGGCATTGTACTCAACCATGTTATGGCACACTGTCAGGTGCAGATTTTCCTTAGGAGAACTACATAAAGGTAATAGCATGTTACATTTCAGCATCTGTCAGGTCACTGTCTAATGATAACCTGCTGTGATGTACACACAAACAAGACTCTACTGCTAAGGGCATTATCAATGACTGCTGATGAGATGTAAAAAGTATTTCCAACCCTCTACTCATATGCCACACAAACACAATGTGTGAGAGATGTCACTATATTACAAATCTTGATTCCATGATGTCTCACACATCAGTCAGTACATGTGACAATGAGTGGTTGTCAACATGCGCACCTCAACTCCTACTCCACCCACACCTGCATGTGTGGAGCTCCTTAGCACACAAACAACAGACACATCAGAAACCAAAATGCAGGCCCACTAAATATAATCATACTTCTGATGAACACAATATCTCATGCACCACTGTCTCACTGGTGACACACCTGAGACAAATTACAAAATCAAACCTATTAGTCATAGGTGACTATATCATGTAACACGTTGATGTCACTCTCATCAGGCTACATATGGGAAAGTTCACACTTATCTGTCTGTCAGGTGCCCCACCACACATGCACGCAAGTCTGTCAACATAAGGTAGCAATATGATAGCAGCATACTTACTCTGGGTGTGTACAAATGGAGACATACCTCACTGCACTGTATGCAGAGATATGACTGAGCTGATGGACTCTGTGACTCCATTGGGTATGCTCATAGCCTTCAGCTGCATTTGACCACCACCAATGATCGTGGCTCAATACACATGGAAAATTATTGAAGTCAATAATTGGCTTAGCATGTGGTATCATTGTAAGGGAATCCACTACATGTCAGCCTGGGATGACTTTTTCAACAGACCTCGATGCTTTGCCAGAGATGATTTTCTCCTGTCACCCCTGGAATTTTGTGTACCAGTGAAGGCTGCTAACATCCCAATAGTGCATTCTATTGGCAATGTATCCAGGGAAACTTTCCAATATGAAAACATCATCAAACAACATCACAGTTATGCCACAACACACCAGGAATGTCAGCAATGAACTACACTCACTGGAAGGTGTCCCCAACATGGAATATGTAGACATTTGTGCAGTCACAGATGCCTTGTAGAAGGCTGTGGGCAGCACCACAGACATAGCAGGCTACATGTCCTTCCACATATTCAGACCTCAAACTGACAGTGTGCAAGGTAATGCAGGTGGTGTATACATACTCATTAAAGATAGCTACACCTAAAGAGTGGGTAAACAGTGTGATTTCCTGGGAGCATTGCAGGTGCTATTTATAGCTGGAAGTGCACTTAATCAAGACATTGCAAGCTACAGAAGTAACTCCAAGACTCAGGACACCTGTTTTGCTTGTTTGTATCCACTTATATGTATCATGATACTTCACAACACTGTGGTTTGGAATGACTTTACCTTACCACCATCTGTGTTGATCACTCATGCTAAATTTCACTTGGCCAAGGGTTACTCCATGTCCTTAACTACAATGCCCTGAAGCAGTGTCATGACATCCCAGAAGGGGTGTAAATGGACTGTATCAGATGCTTACCAATATGGGCAACCACTGTAGTGCCTCAAATTTTAGGTCCTCCCTGGTGAGATCTGGTCACAAATCAGTCTCATTAACAGTAAGTATTACACCTGAACCCCCCATGCAGCAATTACAGTCATAAATATCAACCAAGCAAATTATAACCTCCTATAACATGCTATAAATAGCTTGACTGCACCTCCCCATTAGATGGAACAGGCAGCTATGCCAAACTCTACAACAATGATTATTCAAGCACCTGTACAATTGCATAGACTTGACTGTACTCGACAGGAGGAAAACAAGCTCCTCGTGGTTCAGCAAACCTGCCTGGTGGACAAGTGCTATTATCAGGCTAGACAATAAAAGGTGGACATTGCTGTGTGACAGGTGGAGTGAGAGAGCCCCCCTAACATGGAAGCAACACCCTACTCAGCTAAAACAAGCAAATAGTGTTGTGGTGACATCCTGTAAAAGAAAGTATGTGACAAAATTAGCCTCCATCACAAAGGACAACCACAAGGCATAGGGTAGTTACATGTGTAACCCAAGAGGGAAGGCTCAGATTGTTGGTGAACTTGTACCTATTGAGACCACATATAATGACCCTTTAGATATTGCTAACCTGCTGTCCGACAGGTTCTGTGACAACTTCACTCCCCCTGTCCCCACTCCACATACCAAATGACATCCCTACAACCTGTCCAATACTTTCTATATCTACAGGGCAGGTCATAAATGGCTTCTATAAGGAGGAAAAATAGCATCTATTGAACCTGAAAACACCCAGGCTGCTTCCTACATGGGATCCAACAAGGATTACTAACAGCATTGTGCACTCCTTGCAATCATAGTATAACCACTGGCTGCATCCCAGCTGACTGGGAAATGGCAACTGTTTTCCCCTTGTACAGAGGTGGTGCATCCACTGACCATAGGATCTATAGACCTATTCGCATGGGTCATATCATCATCAATCTGATCAGCAAAGATATATGCAATCTACAAACAGTTTACCCTACACAATTTGGATTTCTGAAAGGAGGATCCTGCCTGTTAAACCAAGTAGATTCTTATGGGGCAGTTACCACGGACGTGGATGAAGGAACATCTGTGTATACAACCCCCTTGGACTTAGCCAAGCCATGTGATAATACCTCTCACTCAGGCATGATTGACAAAATCACCAAAGTAGGCATCAACAGTAATATAATTAGAGGGGTCACTAAGTGGCTCACTGATAGAAGTTATACTCAAAATAGGGGAATCCACCTCCAATAGCTCATCTGCAACTGGTGGTATATTTATATATATATATATATATATATATATATATATATATATATATATATATATATATATAATTGCAGACATATACATATACATATACCCTTTACATTTACCCTTTGGTAAACCTTTGTACCCTTGAACTACCACATAGGCAGCAATCTACTTAACACCAAATGCGTGATAAGAAGCCTTGGGACCCAGGTGGACAGTAGTCTCTTCTTTGATAGTCACATCACCACAGTAGTCAGGAAGTCCCACTACAGTCCCAGTGCAGCGAAGTGTAGTCTATATGGCAAGGAATGGCATAACCAGATGTAGATGTATATATGTAGAGGTATGTGAGTGTATATCTACCCATAATGACATAGAGATAAGCCTCTCCCTCTCCGTAGTACAAATGTATACATACAGAGACAGAATATAAATATATATATATATATATATATATATATATATATATATATATACCCACCTTTAGATATATACATATGCAGACACCCATAGATCCATATGTTGTTGGATATATATACATATATATATATATATATATATATATATATATATATATATATATATTTATGTATATATATAGACAACAATATATGCATACATATAGAGACATATCTATATAGTAATGTGTGTATATATATATATATATATATATATATATATATATATATATATATATAGACATATATCTATATATATATATATATATATCTATATATATATATATATATATATATATATATATATATATATATATATATATATCTATATATGCGTGTGTGTGACTGTAAATATACAAATGTATATAGCTAGGATATGATACAGCAGTTACGAATTACATATGTTCACAGGCCATGCATATGGGAGTGAGGGGACCAATAAACAAATGTGTAACATGTAGCAGCAACCCCCACATCCCCCCCAGCTAGGCCGGTGAGACATACAGACACACAATAAAATAAACACACAACTGCTTCCCAGACCACCGGCAGGGTGCTACCAGTGGGTGAGACCTGCCAGGTCTAATCTTCAAACATATATGTATATATATCCAAAGTTTGCATGTTCTCCCTGTGTTCGCGTGGGTTTCCTCCGGGTACTCCGGTTTCCTCCCACATTCCAAAGACATGCATCTGGAGAATTTGTCCCCGGGCCTCCGCTGAAAACAGGCTCTGTGGAACCTAGTCGGACATTCCCGGTCAACAAATGTTAAATAAATAAATAAAAATAGACATTCATGTGCCTTGTGGGATACCCAAAATTTAATGATTATCCGAGTTAGTCCCAGTAATGACTCATCAAACCAGGCTGCAGACGTACATGGACAAGTAGGTTGTGCAAGCCTGATAACCCATGGGTTGACACAATGTACGACATGTGTTCTGACACGCAGAGAGTGGGCAGTGTGTAGTGGTGTGTTTATACCCCACCTGCATCCACAGTAAGGATGAGTGCTGTAGAGGAGGGACAGGTGGGGGAACTATGGGTATGCAATTATGGGTTTCGGTGTGCAGGTGTTGGCTGGTGCAGTCGTATTAGGACTGCACCAGGGATGTAAGCAATATTCTGAAATGGGCATAACTGACGCCCATACCTCTCAGCCCTAAGAGCAAATCCACTGGACAGGACATAAACCATTGGGGAAACAAATAGGGACCATACCTCTGAACTGTTCCCGATTTCCAGGGACGTCCCTGATTTCGACTCAAATTCTAACTCTGTCCCACTTAATCCCTCCTAAAACTAGTGACTTTTGTAGGAAAGGTGGTGAATTATACATAATAAATAATGAGCACAATTAAGAGTTATGAACGTCATTTACCTCAGAAAATGTGTATGAATTCATATGCTCTGAGTCTGTCAATGTGTCAGAGTAATAGCACTAATAATTTAAATGTGTCCCTGATGTTGTTATGACATTTCCCTGATTCAGTTGATATTTGTCCGCAATCGTTTGAGAGGTCTGATAGGGACAGAAAGCATATATTCCACTTACAACCTTAGAAAGATGATTGAATATTTGGTATGCAGTAGCATGACTCGGCTGAAGGATGTGGGTTCCAAAACCGAATTACTTGTTTGTATTGAAGAGTGTCAGTTCCTATGTATTAGCCAGACAGGTGCAGATTGTAAGAGTAACACCAATAATATGAATCAAACTCTGGACAGGACACTGATTCCGTACAGTCGAATTGTATGCTTTCACCTAATGGGCAGCCATTCCCTATACTGTAGGCATGTAATCCAATGTAATGGGCATCACAAGGTAATATTGTAGTCCTCAATCCCTCCCAGGGGTGTGAGTGTCAGATGCAAACACCAAATGCAGTGTATTTGCAAGTGCTGGAGCAAGCATGTGTAAGCCTATTTGGCCACCAGTATGCAAGTATTACATTGGTGAAGCAATGTAGAGGCAAACTGAGTGTAAGAAACTGTAACCGAAGGTTAGCATTGCTTAGCTCCATGCAAACCCACGCACACCCACTCACAACTGCTTTAATGTGCCTTAATCACTACATATCCAATGGCCTTGTTCTGCCCAGCAACAAAATAAATGGCCTCTGCAAGGCTCGAAACCATGTCCCTGCACACACAGCTAATGTAATTTACCACTAACCAATGGCAGATTTACAGACATTGGATGTTATCACAAACATATCATCCAGTGCAGTCATTCAACAGTATAGGAAATGTATTCCATCATGTATATGTATGTGTGTGTGTTTATGTCCAGATATAGATACATTCATATATATAGATATATCATGAACATCCCATGTGACAACAAAGCATTACAAAGTAATGAAAAGGGAAACACCAGCAACGCCTGTATTATGTAGTGGTGTTGTCCTATGTAATATGAAGACTCCCTCAGACAGATATGTGTCATTAATGCACGCAAAGATTTGTACATTGGCCAGATACATCACTCTGTACATTTTATTTACATTAACACAACAGTTCCTGTCCAGTCATTATGTGAGAACAGTACTCTTGCAAGGTGCTGTGTGTGACATCATCATCATGAAAAAGGAAAATGGGATAACCATAGAGGGGCTGGTAGTGTTGTGTGTACAATGGGGTTGTCTGCATCACTTGTACCTGAAACCTTTAGGATTCATGTGCATACCAGGATCATGTCCTTGAGAGACAGGGGTGAGGACAACTGGAGTATGTTGTGATGCATATTAAAAGGGTTACATGTGTCCAGTGGACACGTGTGTGAAATGGAGAGCTATGTATGGGGCAAATGTTCTAGGAACTGATTGGCCTTTTGTTTCTATAGGGTGAGATTGGGATGTGGGGAAAGGGGAGTAGGTATGCTCATGGAGGATAGGTTGGGTAGGATGACAGACATGACAGCATACAGGGTCAGTATATGACATGTGGCGAGATACACCTTGGACAGGGAGGGGCATTCGGCAGTCACAAGTCCATGAACCACCAGATGGAAACAGTGGGACGGAGGTCCCCAGCCATTGGCAGCCAACACTGCACCAAAACAGCCGCAAAGGTGGCAGTGCTGGGGGCTGTCTAGGAGGGGCATGCTCACCCTATAAATGTGACACTTTGCCCTCGAGCTGGTGTATCTGGCCTCAAAACCCCTTATTGAGCCCCCTACGCACCACATCCGGGACTGTACGACACTGGACAAGTTCCTGTCTGGACCTGCTCCCAGGGGTGACAAGCCCCATCCTCAGTGGCAGTTCCACCAAAAGGTGGTGCAGAGCCAACAGAGGTGGAGGTCCAAAGCTGGGCCCCAGATGTGCTGGTGCCCGGTGCCATGGCCAGCTGAAATTGGACAGGAGGTTCTGCCGGGACCTCCAAACCCATACAGCCCATGGTGTTGCAGTTTTAACACAGATATAGCTTAGTAATAGTCAACAGCATTCAGGATTACTTATAACAGCATGCATAGATATGACCATCAACCCAACACAAAAGATGGTATACATTTGCAGAACCAGCACAACACATACATATATACTGCATGATATCTGTACAAAGTGTAGAAGACTTGTGACTGCAGCTATGAACAGTGGCCCATTATTGGCATATCACTGAGAACCCCAGACAGTGACTGTCATACCACTGTTTCATGTGACATATGTCCAATCAGGGATGCAATGGTAGTAACTCTCATCGCTATCACCATGTACTGACTGCAATCCTCTCACTATGCTCCTGCAATTCACTGATGTGTGTTCAGTGAGTAACACAGGAAACAAATGGTTCCACACACTGACCAGTCCACAGATGGCCCTACAGATGGGGGATCCCTCACAGAGCACTGTCTTGTCAGTTTTAAAACATGCAGAATAGCCATTACCACACACAACTTGTTAAACTGGCAGTAGTCTGAATGAAGCATAGCTACACTTACATGCTGTAATCATGTCTGGCACATCACCCTCCTGTCTTTAGGCTATTTTCCACTGCATATGTTGTTTGAGGAACATCCAGATATCATCCGTGATGCCATTTAACAAACACCAGATCCAGGTTCCACTCACAGCGACTGTCATGGGAAAACACCAACATGATGTTCCTAGATATTGTACTGTGTTTCCATGTGATTGGCTATGGGAACATCATCACAGCTGTTCCACATGCAATCAGCTAGAAGTGGACTGCAATAGGGGCAGGGGCCATCACCTGATCATGATTATCACTTACAAAATACAAGCTGCTGCTGAGAAGGTGTACAACTCCACATCCACCAGAGAGTGTGTGGGAGGGACAGACAGAGGCAAAGTACATCAGAGAAGGGCTTGGTGATTAAAACCTAAGCATCATCTGTCACACACCTACCAATACAGGGGTTCAAACCCCAGACTGACTAGTCATTACTATTACAAGTACATGCAGTTACTCCATGTGCTACAAAGCTGACATGTGGATGCGCTGTAAGAACATATATGTGTGCTGGTGGGCAACATCTGCGACAGAGATATAGTACACATGGCTGTCCACATGAACGGATCTCATTGTCAACACAACCTTACTCTCTAATGGACTCACATTGACACACTTTGCCAGGCCCACAAATACACTTCCTAAGTACTTAGTTTGCCACATTGCAGTAATGCACAAGTACTACATGCACCACAGGGGATATCCGGAGGTTCTATGGGCTATGGCATGTGAATGTGTCTGACATCAGTCGGTATGCCAATGAGAGTTATACTGGGTGTGACTGTGGTTGGGAGCATCATACCCCACACACAGACACAAGGTGCCAGTACTGACATGCATGTGTGCATTGCTTCATGGGTGTGTAGTGGTTGGCTGTGCAAGATAGCTGTACAAGGCTGGGTGAGGGGTAATTCTTGGCATCACACCACCCGATAATGGTGTGCAGTGTGGTACAGGGGTGTAGTGTCTGCAATGTACCACACAGATGGGTATTGTATGAACTGTCCTGACATCCTGGTTACCATTGTGTATGGCCATTGCTTTGCAATGCATGCCATGTCTGTGTTTGATAGTACTTCACATGGACATTGCATGGGATGTGCATGTCCCACAATAATGTACAATGACATGTACAAGTGTACCTGGTTTGGCAGGCATATGTTGTGTACAGAGACTGTTACCTTCAGATATGCCAATACTGGCCTGGTGTGGCAGGACCAGCTTATAGACAGCAGGTTGACCCTGCACCTGCATTGATAGCATGATACAGGAATTCCCTGGTGTCAGTGGTATCAGTCCATACAGGGCATGTGTGTAAGGTATTGTATGGCCTCTGTGGATCACATTTGATGGCACCACATATGTTGCAGATATCCAGTGGGGAACATAGTGAAGGCACATTGTCAGCAATTATGTGCCTATTGTACTGCTGGACAGGGTGCCATGCCCTCTGCAGCCCACTGCAATCACACCATGCCTACTATCTGTCATCAATGTGCAGGGTACTAGCAACATAGTGGGATATTCTAGGCAAGTGTGTTTGTGTATGACACATGGGTTCAGAACGTATTCCAGGTAATAGTAGGGTTGCATACTTTGTTCACCAGGCCTTTTGCCAGATGTAGGGGTATGGCTTGCCAACACAATCCCTTGGCTGATTGCTATCTGTACTCCTTGTGAGGTGGATATTGTGACATACAATATGGACACCATAAAGGAAAACTACAAAATCCACTCTCCAACATGGACAGTGGTTAGATTCTCACAGCCACCTCCACAGAGGTTTTGACTGTCAAACACACTTGCCATGTCTTGGAATAGAATCTCTATCTAACTGGTTTATCACACTACAGCATTGCACAGTTACAGCACGTGCTATGGAGATTACTGGGTTAGAGTAGTCCCAGAGGTGTATTACTAGGTGGGTGACAACAGCAGGATTGCCAAAGGTGGTTATGTGAATTGTAAAGAGTGTGCATACTCTAAAAAGCATTGTTTTTTCTCAGATAGACATATACACACAGTTGGTTTGTCTTGGATTAGAATCCCTACCTAACTAGTTTACCACACTACAGCATGATGCAGTTATAGCACGCACTACAGAGATTACTGGGCTGCAAAAGTCCCACAGGTGTATTTCTATGTGGGTGACATCAGCAGGATTGCCAAAGGTGGTTATGTGAATTGCAAAGAGTGTTCATACTCTAAAAAGCATTGTTACTTTCTCAGGCAGACAGCACACACACACACAGTTAGCCTGTTTTGGAATAAAACACCTACTTAATTAGTTTATCACACCACAGACATATGCAGTTACAGCACACACTATGGAGAATACTGGGTTACAGCAGTCCCAGAGGTGCATTTCTAGGTGCATGACATCAGCAGGATTGCTTAAAGTGAGCATGTGAATTGTAAAGTGTGTGCATACTCTAAAAGCATTGTTTCTTTCACAGTTGGCCTATCTAGGATTAGAACACCTACCAAACTACTTTAACACACTACAGTATTATGCAGTTACAGCACGTGCCATGGAGATTACTGGGTTGCAGCATTCCCAGAGGTGTATTCGTAGGTGGGTGACATCAGCAGGATTGCCAAAGAAGGGGATTTTAAGTGTACTGTTAGTTGTACATATCTGTTACCTGCATGTACCTGCTGCTTACTGTCACGAAAATACATTTACACCTGCTTAAAAGTGTCAAATGCAGTCCTAACTGACAGTATCAACAAGCCTTGTGGGTCTTGAACCCTGGCCCATGCACACTGAGGTCACTGGATATACTAACCTAACCCATCTGGGTTGTATATATGTTACCTAGAGTCTATAATGCACATCTGACTACAGGTATTCCACAGTACTGAAAACAAATGGGACAGTCACTTTGTGTACATATGTACAGTACCCTTGAATGTTACAGTACTCTGTGAAACAACAGTGACAAGTCTACATCTGTACAACAGTCACAACTACATATCGATATATATATATATATATATATATATATATATATATATATATATATATATATATGCATATACACAGACACAGCTATAGCTATATATATATATATATATATATATATATATATATATATATATATATATATATATACTTCTGAACACCCTTTGTAACACAGAAGGGTTCCAAAGAAACTGACATGCAAACAAAACAGAGGCATCTCTTGTGTTATAACATTTAAATCTTATGCAGTTCACCAGAGAAGGGATGGTTGTTGTGTATGTGGAGTTTGGGGTGGGGAATGATGGTTAATGTAATCTACCCCAGGGATTGTGGAGTTAGGGTGGGGGAATGATGGGTATGGACTTACACCCCAGCAACCACTTCTGTGTCACTGCTCGACAGTGGCACAGGAAAATAACATACCCAACTGTAGTCGTGCTTGACAGTGTATTCTTTACCATTCCTAACTATGTAATACTTTGTAGACACCTGTCACCACAGATGGCTACCATGGTGTGCTAAAAGACATTACACATGTGTATGCCTGGCTACAGGGTAGTCACACACACAAACACACACACACACTTGCCAGTATTGTGCATACATGTCTTGCCTATGTAAAGGTAACTAGTACAGTGGTATGCAGTTGGGGTATGTGCCACAGAACACATACAATTACACTTACTCTGATTCCACTTCTGAGCTGGGTGATATCACAGGACTGATTACTTGCAGTGGGGAGGGGGAAGAGAGAGGTTTAGCAGCTGACAAGGATAAAGGCTAATGCAAAAGGAGGTATCTGTTTGGAATGCAGCAAAACCCACTGTCATGACAGGATGCAGACATAAATACACACCACCACAACCACTTACTGATACACACACTCAGGCATTTGCTGAGACACACACACATACACACACACTCAGGCATTTGCTGTCACACACACACAGTTGCCAGTGGTGGAATCAAAACTCCTGCCTATTTACAGATCACTATTACAATACTACGCAGTTACAAGACACGCCACAGAGATTACACATTGCAAGGCAGTCAGAATGCCCTTCTAAGATTGAGGACAACAACAGGGAGACTGACAGTCATGAAGTACATAGCTGTAAACCTGTGTGTTTAAAGTAGGTGTCCATTACAACCTGTATGCACAAGCAAGACACATCATCTGCAGGTAGGCCTGAGAGGTATAGTTGTAGCACAACAGGAACCTGAACTGGAGTATGCCCATCTATGGAATGTACAACTACTATCACTATACAGGGTTACAGTGGGTACGCTCATACACTTAGTAGCACAGGGCTGTTTGGGATGCACTCTGATTCTAACCACTGAAGGCCACAGTGTGCATACTCAAACACTTACATGTACAGAGCACATTGTAATGGATTCATATTGTAAACACACAGGTTTACAGCTAGGTACATCTTACCTGTCAGTATATATGCACATCATACTGGCTTACTACCTGATACCTGTATGTGGCCCGTAAATGATATATCTGTGTCCGTGCTGTGTGATACACATGCATACATGTACATGAAGTACTGACATATATATGTTACGTATACACATTCATGCATGTGTGGACATGACAGACAATAGGTTACCTGGGTCACACAGGTGGATGCTACATACAGCACGTGTCACACATCTTGCTGCCCTGAAAGGCATACATTGATAGCAGGTTGTGGACAGTGGCATTATACGTGGAACAGTGGCATGTGCAAGCATAATGTGTGAGCCACATTGTGCAATGGTACTGAGGTGCAGGTGTCAAGTTGACCTCTCCCGGCTGTGTTAGTTGTTGTCATTATTAGCAGGACTGCTACCCTAAGTATATCTCACATTGGTCATAAACACAATTTCGCTGCTGTCCGTTACCTTACATGGGACATTTGCTACCAAGCACATTACTGCCACTCACAGTGATGTCATGGTACGAGTGGCAGCTGCAAGACCAAAACAATGAGCCAATGTCCTGCTGTTATTATGAGGTTGTCCAGTGTCTGTCATTCTGGGCTGTCATGGCTGAACGACAAGCCTTCAACACAGAGCACATGCATCCATGTTTCACGTGTGTGTGGATAATATCTAGGTTGCATTTGCCCATATAGTCGCATTCCAAGGCAAATGTCCTATACCCAGAAGTAACACCCTGACACCTACAAGACAATTGCATTGGATGGTTATGCTAACCAGTGCTAGATGTGTGGGGCTTTAGTAATCCATTTGCTCAATATAGAACCTACAATGGGGAATACTGACATCTGTGTAGTGAAGAACACCTGGCTGACGGCTCTGTAGTGCACAATTGCACTACCACCATATAACTCAGATCCAGACATGTGGGCCATAATAGTGGTATGGACCATTCCAGGTGGTGGTGTCCACATATTCATAAAAGCTACTCACATGTAAAGACCACTACTCCAACATAACTCATCACAGATGAGTCAGGTACAGGTGACAGTGGCAAATGCTGCATTCTAGGTTGTATCCTCATATACATCCACCACCTTGTCCCTAGACTACCAACACACATCCATATGTGGTATGACATAGTATGGTAGACTACCAGATAACCCTCGATTGGTGGACTGTACCTAGGCCTATGTCAACTGTGCAAAGTTCCCATGTACAGACACAGCTGCATAATGTGTTATGCAATGCAATAATACCACTGTTTGTAACCAGCTCAGTTGTATACATATCAGGGTCCCTCAGATGTTGTCAGCATTAACACGGTTGACTGTTGCTGTACACCAGTAAACAACACCCTCATGGTTGGATATGACCTAACTCTGCCTGCCCTGGATATGTACATCCCACATTCATACAACATAAATGACATTACCATAGCTTTCGTTATCCTTTCTACATACAGGTGGCTACAGTCATTACATGCATGCACATGGCAGATAGCATGCTAACAGTACATAAGGTTTGGTATCTATGTTAACAGAGGTAATATTCCCTCTCTACTGGTCACCCATGACACCTATCATATCATACAACACCCCATGTGGCATGTATGTCATTAGACATGTCCACCTAATTCAATGCCTACAAACATACCCAAATAACAGGATCATAGGACCTACACAAGGCCTGTATTGACAGACTCAGGGAAATCCAGCTCTGCTCTGTATGTTTCTGAGTAGTCACAGGTGATATGTTCATGACATGTACAGCCATGTGTGGCCACAGCTCCTACATATACCCCATGTCAACAATTGCAAGCCATGCATGCTGTGTGCTGTCTGAACATTAGCCTTAGTACCACAATAGCCAGTATATGCTGTGGTGAGATGCTTACAAGCCACAGACCTCGCACATGCTTGAATGAGTGTACTGCCTAGCTCTAACAGAGCACATTGCTGGCACTCTTCCAGTAAACATGAGGGGTGTGTGGCAAATATGATGTGCTCACTGTTGACCATTACAGTGCCCTGGCTTCATAATGGCACTGTCAAGTAACAGTTTGTAGGATCATGACATGGAATAATGCTGTGTCTGTCTTACTGATATGTGCTGTTTTCATATATGTACACTTGACTACTCGGTGAAAGTGGTGGTGTCCTCCCAGTACATGAATACAACATCCATTATGGTGTAATGCTTGGCTGTGTTTCACACATGGCTTGGGGAAGGTGTGGAATGTATCCTCTTGACCTGCTAGCGCACTTACTGATGTAGACCACATATGTGTACATGTATTGATGTTTGTGTAGATTCCATGTGTGTGCAGTGTCTGATGTCTGAAGGTGACCGTTGTCTTAGTACATCATGCTGTTGCAATACAGCCTCAACATTGCCAACTGTATATGGTGATATGCTCTAAGTACAGTAAGCCGTACATGAGGAATGGATAGATGTTTGGACATGACTCCTAAGTGGTGGGGCTTCTTTGCAGATGAATGATTACTGAGGACAGCTCACTGGTGTGTTACATCCATTCCTACAATAACCTGTGTAACTGCTAAGGTCAGGTTTTGTTAATTGAAGTGGAATACAGACAATGTAGAATGCAGTAAGGGTGACACTGAAGGCAAATCTCATGACACCTGTAACAGTAATACCTCCCCTGTGCATATATTGTGCATATATCAGCACAGCTGGCAAATGAAAGAGTCAGTAAGCTTTGTAGCGAATGTGATAGTGCTGTATTTCTGTAATATCTATCATGAGATAGGCAGGTGTTTGATTCACAGTACTGGCATGTGTGTGTGTGTGTGTGTGTGTGTGTGTGTGTGTGTGTGTGTGTGTGTGTGTGTGTGTGTGTGTGTGTGTGTCCATCTATGTCACGTATGGTTGGGAATACATCCCACATGTTTCACTCTCCTGAACACAACTGTTGACACCAGAACAGAGTGAAGTGTAGAAATAAAGGCATAGGCAGGTGGTTGAACCTCACACATGTAAAGTGTCTGTATGTGTGTGACATAGGTGTATTTCTTTGTGAATGCCACAGTGTGTGTGTGTGTGTGTGTGTGTGTGTGTGTGTGTGTGTGTGTGTGTGTGTGTGTGTGTGTGTGTGTGTGTGTGGCTGTCCATGTGTATGGCTGCCCAGTCCCTGGAGTGAGGCTGTATTTTACCATAGCAAAATGTTAATGCCCCCTCCCCCATCCACTCATTGCAATCTAGCATCCCTGTTGATATCATCAATCGTAGAGGGGCATTCTAACCACCTGTTAACATGTACACCCTGGGGTGTGAACTGTTATTGCATAGCCTACTGATGGGCCCCCCTCCCCACAAACACTCACGGCACTGTCGTATCCCTGTCAATGTCCTGGATCTTAGGCCATTCCGACTACCTGTACATGTGTAATCTCTGTGGTGTGTCTTGTAATTGTGTAGTACTATAATGATGATTTGCACATAGGCAGGGGGTCTCATCCAAACACTGGAAACTGTGTGTATGTGTCAGAGTGTGTGTTACTGTGTCTGTGAATCCCTGAGTGTGTGGGTGTGTCTGTGTTTGCATGCTGTCATGGCAGTGGGTATTACTGCTTCCCAATGAGAAGCCACTATTTCCACTGGCCTTTACCCTTGTCATCTGCTATACCACTCTTTTACCCCCCCCACTCCAGGTAACTATACCTGTGATGTCACCCACTATGGATGTGATGGCTCTGAACACAGTAGCTTACTACATAGCTATCATGCTCTTGGATCATTAGAACAGTAAACATAATTGAAACATGGGAGAGTATAACTGTGATGTGGAAGCTACAAAGTGCATACAGGTATTGTCATACTGACCTGTGGGTAGTCAACATGTACATATAGGACACTAACCGCAAACACCGACATCCCCAGGCACATGCAACTACACCTGAAAGAGGAAGGCAAAACGTCAAGATCAACTTGCTGTTAGTGTTGTTACACATGATACATACTGCCAAACATACAAAATGCATTCTAAAACTGTAATACATGGTATGTCTGCTGCCTGTCAACACTACTCAACAATATTAATCTACAATTGTCTACCTAGTATGTTCACCCTGTGCATCAGACCATATGAGCATGTCCTTGCACCGATGGTGTGGATGACAGGGATGTGGCACAGGCATCATCATATGTACAGGGTGATAATGTTTGCCAGAGGCCTAGGCTACGCCATTGGATGACATCATGTGTGTGTGTGTTAGGGCCTGTGATATCATTGGGCATGTGTGGATGTTACGCTTGTGTGTGTTGAGGTGCCCTACATTTGTTTCCGGTGGTGTGTGTGTGTGTGTGTGTGTGTGTGTGTGTGTGTGTGTGTGTGTGTGTGTGTGTGTGTGTGCATGCACACAGGTCTGGCATGTGGCTGGCCTACATAGAGATATTATTGACAGCTGCAGATTGTACAAGGCAGGTTTTAAGTTAACGGTGTCCGGCCATGGCCACATGACCTGTACCTGACAGGGGTTGCATGGGTACTACCAGGCAGAGGTCCAGATTGGGTACTGCTGATGACACATATCAACTGGAATCATGTCCCTGTTGAGACCATCCAGGACCATGTGCACATGGTCTGCTGTGTCCTGGTGTGGACTGCACAGCACCAGCTGCAATGCTGCTGCTACTGCCACTATGGGAGCAGGCAGGTGCAGTAGTATGTTCACGTAGACCTTCAACAGGTGATGTAGCTGACCTACGTCCATGTCCTTGATGCCTCACTCCTACCACATGTTCCAGCACAGACATTCCACGCTCGAGGATTGACATGCCATGGTCAAGGACTCTCACCATGTCACCCAGTCATCTATCCAAAACATCTATAAGATGATGGTGAGTATTTGCAAGTGCCTGGATGTTGTTGGTTAATGAACGGACAGCAGCCCTCAGAATCCTCCGACCTTCTCTGTTGTGCCATTCAGCACGTGCCTGTGCCTGCATTACAGCCTGAAACATGCATCTGGTGACTCCAGCTGATGTGCTTTGTCTTGCAGGGGCATGTTGGCCAGTGGTCTTCCTACAAGCAGCGCTGGGCAAATCCTGTGTGGGACACCAGTCAGTTGACTGGGATCCTGGTGTGCAGGCACACCTTCCATAGTCTCCACACTTCCCTGTTCCATGCTACCACCCGCCAACTGTCCTTCCTTTATGGCCAGTGGTGATGGGGTATGTGTAGGCAGGGGAACTGTGTGCAAGGATGAGGGGGAGACAGGTGGAATGGCAACCAATGGCACAGATTCAGCCCCTGACAGCCCTGCCTGTGCCTCAATCATACTATCATCATCACTGCTAGAGTCTGTGGGGACACTAACATCAGGTGGACCACAGGAGGGCAACACACCTACATCAACACCTGTGAGGGGAAGACAAGAACTGTACATTACAAGTTATACAAGACACACACACACAAAGACACACAGAAGCACACACACAGACAGACAGAGACACACAGACAGACAGATGGAGACATGCAGACAGACACACACACACACACACACACACACACACACACACACACACACACACACACACACACACACACACACACATACACACAGACAGAGACACACAGACACAGACAGACAGAGACACACAGACACACACACAGACACACACACAGACACACACACCGACACACACACAGACACACACACAGACACACACAGACACACACACAGACAGACACACAGAGAGACACACGCTACATGCAGGTGATATGGCAGATGGTATTCAGCTTAACCAATTATAGTTTCAGCTTAGACAATTATAGTGGCAGATATCATACATCCCTGAGTTGCAAACAACAGCATGCATGTATTATAACAGATGGCATGCACCTTAAACAATTATAGTGGTGGTTAGCATACATACCTGTATTGCACCATTTGGGTTAGTAGCCTATGCCCCATACCTGCAACACAATGCATGCACTTTGCACCATGGCAAAACACTGCCATGGTGTGAGCAACATACACCACATATTAACAAACCATCGCTGACCTTTGTACATCTGCCACTGATGCTTTGTGTTGGCCAACACCCCTGTTTGTGAGTACATGAGCAGTAGGGTATGTCGACTGCATACTGTGTTTGCCTGAGCCCTAGCTTGCATATCTCCCCCAAAGCAGTGCATGTCTGTTCAACATAATTCCGCCTATCCCTGAGCTGAGTCTAGACATTGTGCATGTGGCTGTACACACATCTTTGATATGGCTGTCACTACTTTGCAATGGTGCCACAGACCAGCACAGGTTTACAGTACACCGGCCTGCTGTGTGGCGTATGACCTTGCCAGTCAAATATTGTATGACATGTCTTCTGCTGGCGTGTTGAATGACATGCATACATGTGTAACACAATGGTGTCCTTTCCAATCTACAGTACGGTAATGGTGTCCCAATGCAGGGACGTGTTATACTAACATGGGCCTTCAGCTGATATAATGTTGTCTGTCCACCCTACAAAAATGCTGGACATACTGCACATTGAGCTGATGTGCATAGCCATTGCAGGGCATCATGTGGCTTCACAATTACTATACAGTGTGAGCTACTGACACAGTTCATAGCCATGGCTATGTTCACATGCAATACATATCTAATATGGAATGTGACCCATGTCACTGAGGTGAATACACACTAAACCATAATGTGGAATGTGTGACACAGGTCACAGAAGGGTATACGGATGACACACCTGCACATATGCAACCATATTACTGATGCCTGTCAACTATGCCCACACATGGCTAACTTAGCAGTACTCTATGTCCCACATGCCATCTGTGTACCTCACACACATGAGGAGCAGGCATGACAGTGATGTCTGACACCAGCAAGGTAACTGCACTGTATCTGTGACCTGATGTGGTTGTATGTGTATGTTGTGCAACACGTGCATGTATTTAGATACTGTATAGGTGGATGATTTCATGTTGTGACACACTCAAGATGTTCAAGACATGTTATGTGGTGGTTTCATGTTATGCCTACACAAGCTGTGCACAGGCTTGTATGATGTTTAGTGTTTCACATCTGCAATATCACCATTACACAAAGACCATAGTTGTATTGTGTAAAGCCAATGTACAACAGGGTGTACAGACATCTACATCACTTCTACTGTGTGTGTTGCTTCATGTCTCTGGCCATCCCCCATGGCCATGTGTGCACATGTTCTGTCCAATGGTTGTGATGGCCATCTTATTTCACATGTCAGTGTTATCCTATATGACATACACCCATATATGTCATATGCTCCACTGAGGACAGGGTTATGCAGACAAAGGGTGGTATGAACGGGATGTGGAATATGCTTTGCAGGATAGTTGAGCAGTGTTGCAGTCAGCCCACTACATGTCATAGACATGTCAGATAGCACATGACATTGTGTGATATTCATAGCAAGGGTATAATCCACAAATTTGTACCCTGTGGGCTAGTCATACTCCAGTTCCAACACATTTATTGTGTGTGCACACATATGCTCTCTGTACAGTACTGTTTGTATTCCCAACATGTGTAATGCTGATATGTAGTACCTGTCCCTACAATGAAACACACCTCCACCATTGTATTCACTGTTGCCCACACATCTGGCAATGACAGTTTGGAAGGTTTAGTGTAGGTGTTTCATATAGTCTTCAATTGTTTCACATGGGTAAACACTGTGATGCATTGCAGGTCTGACCAGTGTCTATTAACAAGACCACCATACATTATGTGTACGTGTGTTATGGCAGATAGCATGCAATTAATATGTTCTGTGCATTATCAAGCCTGGTAAATAATAACAAACTCACTTGACACAGGCTGCTGCCACTGCAAAATGATAGAGGTACCTAAACAGGAGTGTCACAGCAGTAAGATCATTATTCACACCTGTGTGATAGCTACAGGGTGCAATGTCCATGTTAGCACATAAGCCAGTACAATACACTGTACTATGGAGTATGCACATCTGTGCATACATAGATTAACAGACTATAGTATGTGGCATGTGAGCATACATGCCTTGCATATGCTGTTACATTACATATTTTACAGAAACATATGTAACTATGTGAAATATAGTTGTGTTATATGTGCAGTAGTGACTTACCAGACAGCTCCAGGCTCGGTGGTTGAGAGACACCCACCTCCACAATACCAGCTAAAGCTTGTGGATGGAGGTCTGCAGGTGTCCCCAGGTTGGCCAGTAGCTCCTCAGTACATGTGAGTGGGGGCTAGGTGAGTGCCCCCCCACCTATTGCACCTTGTTCCCTGGCGATTGCATTAGCACGCTGTTTCACCCATCTTATTAGGTCTGTGCAGTGTCGGTGCACCTGCTGATAGGTGCTATTGTGACCACCAAAATCATTTACCCTCCTGCAGAGTTCCTCCCACAGGGCATCCCGCTGCTGTGCATCCTGTGGCACATGGCTGAAGAGTGTTGTATGGTTGTCGAGGAGGTATTATGGGACGAGGACCTCATCCTCCAAGCAGCTGTACACCAGCAGCCTGCTACATGGCATACCTGGAAGACATAATGATGGAATCAGGTCACAGTAATTTACAGAGAAGTACAGAAGTACAGCTGAACATATATGTGTATCACATTTATTAATATTGCAAATACGTCTTTGCAAATCTACATGACACTAACACCACTGACATGTATAAGTCACACACATTTGACACTTACTGGTGATGTAATGTTATCACCATATATGAGTGTGTGTCATGTGATGACATTGCTCATACACCATGTGGATGTTGTCTTGACGTGGGCATGTCTGTTTGCCTGTACTGGTGTCTTTACCCATCAGCACATGCCTGGATGTGTTCACATTAATGCAATCGACCTTAATGCAGTGTATAGGTCACATATATATTTTTTTTATTTTTATTTTATTTATTTTACATTTGTTGACTGGGATAGTCCGACTGGATATATGTCCATTTTCAGTGTTGGCCCGGGGAGAAAAGCTCCAGATAACACAGACAGAACATAACAGATATGAGTCAAACATATTTACAAAGCCCTCTAGTAGGTAGAAGGTACCCTTGAGAAAGGCCTTGCAGATTTTATGGAAGGCCAAGGAGTGATTCTGAAAACAAACATGAAAGGGAAAAAAAATCACTGTCAACTGAACCTTGAAGGTAGAAAAAAATAGATAGATAAAAAGGGAGAAGAGAGCACAAAACATCCAGAATAGAGCCTGCATGTATAAAGATACATGCAAACACGTGTGTGTGTGAAAAGTAAAGCTCATTTTGCACCTTAAAACATGATCTTCAATCTAACACTACAAGCAACAGAAATATGAAAACCTGAACTATACCCAACTATCAAATAGTCTTAACAGCCTAATAAGCTAATTATAACTATAAGGAAGCTGAGGATAGATGCCAAAAGGAAGCTTATTCTTAAAAATTGACAAGACAACTTCTAAGAGAAGATAAAAAACAGTTAAAGAATAAAAGTATTATCAAACAGAAACAATCTAGCAACTCTGAGCACAAGTAGAAATATTTATCTATATTAACAAGGGCAGAGTACTTATCTGTTACAGAATGAGCTGCTGATCACAAGTATGGCAAGGATTTCTGAGCTAACTAGGGGACAGATGCATTACAGGAAAGAATAATTTTTAAAGGGACAATGGCTTTGGGACCCATGCGATGGACTGGATAAACAGGATCTTTCTGTTTCTTATCTCTTTGGTAAATATACACATTTCTTCATCTCTGAGCTCAGTGCTCACATTCCTACAATATCAGAATATGTATCAAACAAGTATTTCAGGTTTATTTTGCTTAAAGTATACAGTCATTCTTATCTACAATATGACCGATGATTTAAGGTTTGCTTTATATACACATTTGAGACATCTTGTCCCCTTTATACATTCCATTCACAATAAGAGACCATTCAGAGATACCACCTGTGAACATCCATTCACTCTTCATTCTAATTTTGATACTAGTCTTCTGAATCAGAACTTCATCAATATAGACAACACACAAATTAACTCATTATCACTGTACATTTCAGAGGAAGAGGAAGGATTAAGCATATTTTAATTTATTAATATAGAGCTAAGAGGTATAAGACCATCATTCTCCAAATATGAGCACTGCTCTGGCCAAATGAGAGAAGGTGTGTGAGTGTGTGTGTGTGTGTGTGTGTGTGTGTGTGTGTGTGTGTGTGTGTGTGTGTGTGTGTGTGTGTGTGTACATATATATATATATATATATATATATATATATATATATATATATATATACACATATACAGACACATATATACATACACATGGATCTACTTTGATTCACTGAAAACTCATTTCACTGAATTTCAAAACACTTACACCAAATCGCTGAAAGCTCAAATCACTGTACATAGTCATACATAGCTGTTAGGGACATGACCTGTGACCCTGCAGACTTGCAATCATGTATGTGTTTTGCCATATACATCTACATGGCACTCACAGCTGTGTAGCATCCTGCCATGTATTGCCTGTGTTGCACATGTGTAACACATGGAACAATAGCTAGCCTGATGGTATTTGCAGGGTTGGATATCAACTATAGCTTTTATGGTCATATTGATCTAGTAGGCTATATGGCCTGGGCCATTTATGAGCCTAGGTAGACAGTTTACCTAGCTGTAGGCAACAGACAGGTAAGTTTCAGTGACCAGTTCAAGCAGTGCCACAGAACTGATCCACAGGGTTACTGATATATTTGGCATGCGGTCATCACACCATGTCACAGAGAGGGTCGATGTGCAGCTTAGCTGGAGAGGGATGCATAGTATGGCAAGAGTATGTTAATTGTATAGGACAGAGATCTGTCAGGCATGTTGTGATCCTTGTACTAGAAAGGTGGATGTCCATGAAGTATGTGTTTATTTGGGATCAGGATATGTTAAGTGTAGCATGTCCAACACCTCTGGGTTGGACATGGCTTTATTCAGGGTAAGCTGCATGCTATATAGTGCAGCTAGCGACTGGGAAGGGCAGTGTAGGCCATCTACACATGGACAATAACCCTTAAAGGAAATATGTGATCTATTATGCATCACATGGGTGTTGAGTATGTCTGAGTATTTATCTCTATATCCCTGGATAGCACCCTGTCATTATTAGGGGTGCTACATACAACTACCTGTCTGGCATGGTGAAGTAACTATCAAAGGAAAGACTACTGTCCAGCTGCATCCCATACACACAGTTGCCTTTATGTTGACTGCTGCCTAGATGGTAGTTCATGGGTACAGGGTTTGAAACACAGGGGATGACAACGCAATACTTAGCTGTCAGATAGTGGCCATACATCACACACCACACATCTGACATGCTAAGGCCATTCTGTATGTTGAACGCAGCACACACTGAGTCAACTATTGCTCCTAGTTCATAGTCATTTGCAAACATCAATAGGCTGATGGCAGATAACAAAGAGGGGGAGTACCAAGAATGAACCCTGTATTACTGTGGCTGGCACTGGTTTGATGTGCATGTATTAGTCAGACACCTTCTGTAGTGTTGGCTCTGCCAGCAGTCTAGTTGCCTACCACTCCTGTGACATAGGAATATACACCTAGTTTACTGAGTGTAGCTGGAACACAGTATGGGTGATGGTGTCCTATGATCTGGCAAGGTCATGATATGCAGTGTGAATCAACCCTACTGTCATCTACATCTGTACTGAGTACATCAATTGTGTTGATCACGGTTCATGGCCTTACAGACCAGTCTCAGCAGGGTAGTTGTGCACTATTTCCCATTATCAATGGTGTCTCCCTCTTTGTGGGGTGTGATAACATTTGCTGTGTACCATTCTGTGTGTACACAGCCTGAAATGGAGCTATGATTAAACATGATGTGTATATGGATAGCGGATTGTGCTTACATTTGTGTAGGATACACCCTGGGATGTTGACAGGTTCCATGAAAGCTATGTATGGCTTTAGAGAGTGAAGCTTGTACCTGCATAGTCATTATTACAGGGGCCCTGTAGTGTACATGGATATATTACTAAGTGTACCTGTTGGGGGGGAGGTGTAAGTGGGTTTAGGTTCTCCAAGACCCTATCTGGATGAATTTGTGCTATTTCTGTAGGTGCAGTACTTCCCATGCCATAGTGTTTTGCAGCATGGCAGGTCTTGTCATTGCCATTACGATTAATGACACAGTTATAGAATGCTCTGTGCTTGGCCTCATAATATGTGGCTGATTAGTTTCACAGTAGCTTTGTGTGGTTTTATATGGTGTATCTGCATCTTACTGAGGCTGACCAGGGATCACCTACACTCATGTGTGTTCACTCTTGCAGCAGTTACTACCTTCTGTTGTACAGTTTAAAGCATAGAACGTCCAGTTTGCCTTCTTGTTTGTGTTGGGTTGAATCCTGGTTTTGTTCCAATGGCAAAATCACTGCACATATGTGACTGCTTAAGGTTCATTTGTGTAGGATTCAGCATTTGCACATGCATTGTCCATCTGCATGGGTGCCATGATAGTCACTACTCTGCTCTTAGCACACATAACATTGGCATTGGAGACTGACTATGTGTAGCATACTGTTAACCCTGTTTGTGTGACTACTGTGATCCAGGTCATTGGGGTCGATGGAATCCAACATGCATTGAGCGCAGATGTTAGTACATGAGGAGTCTTCCCAGTTCATAATGGAATAGTTGAGAGTAGCCATTATTATGGTTCTGTCTCAGACCTAATCTTCCCCATTTCAGCACATTATGACAGTTGGGAAATCTGCGGCCTGGTGGGTGATCTCTCGCAAGGTGCAATTTGAATTCCACTTTGGCACAAAGGTAGTTGCTCAACATAATGCATCTGAAGTTATGCAAGTGCAACTAGCATGGGGGTGTACATATCCTTCAGGAATATGGACACACCTGCGGCCCATGTGTTCCAATAAAGGATACTGGTCAAGAGGTGAGGTATGTGTTATAAAATAGTCATGCAGGTGTGCTCTCCCAAGCATTGAAACATGTCTCAGCCACTGCACAAATATGTTCTCCATGTTAGGGATTGACATATGTGTGTCCATATAGTGTTTCTGACATGTATCATTGTGTAGCGAGACCCGCAGTTTATTGCTTGGCTGTCCCTGTAACAGCAGTGGACCTTCACTTGAACTGTGCATGATGAAGGCACTATAGGAGAAGCATGACCCCTAGGCAGTATCCAGATTCCCAGGGATGACAGGTGCAGGCCCTGTCTGGCAAAGCATCATGGTCTGTCAACCATTTTTTCCCAGGCAGACAGATACTGGATACCCTTTGACTTGCACCACTACACCAGACAATAGTGGAATACAATCCTTTTGTCCCTGTACTGCAGTATCATTCTGGCCAATGACAGAATGCTACCAAGGCCTTGGGACATACCTGCAATGGCTACAAGACCTGACAGTTTCTACATGTGTTTCCATGCAGTCCAGGCTACTGCATCACAGGTCCTGCACAACAACATGGAATATACCAGAGCCTTGTGTATAGTTCAAAAGGCGGTTTGAGTGTATGGGTATGTGGCTAATCATGGCAGACAGGCAGCTGTATGTATGTATGCCCTCACTTAGGTTAGTGTGTAACATAGTGCTAGAGTTTGCATTCACAAATAAGTACTGTTGGGCATGTTTCCAGCCACATGTTCTGAGGTGTGGCACAATTATGCAAACTATGTCATACAGTTTGTGTATTTCGGTGTATGTCTCTTCCAGCTTGGGGGGGTCACTTGTTTAGCCAGATACTTAGAAGCGCCTGTGATTGTGTGTGATTTCTGGTAGTGTTTGTGTGTCCTTACTGTGTTCTGGTAAGGGTATGTGTCGGTTTTGTTGATGAGATGCATGTGTTAACCTACACCTCATGACTGTCCAGTCCAGTCATGGCTGTAAACTGGGCTGCCTTCCAGCTTACACCTGCAACTGCATCCCAAACAATGTGTGGGGCATGGTGTTAGGTGGGTTTGGTAGTGTACATGGCATAGAGATTATATTCCCCCAGGATGGCCACATACACAAAGTTGATATTAGTAAACACCAGTAGCTGATTAGTGGAAATGCCTGTATGAGCATTCAGTACAAGTACCAAGTACTGTATTTAGTTTACGTATTGCTTATGAAGATGTTTTAGGCAGTGATGCTCACATGTAAATATTTGTGTTATGGACGTGACAACACTGGCTATTATGGAAACATTGCAGCTACCTTTAGCAGCAATCCTCCTCTGAGGAGCACATCACATTCTGTTAGTTGATTACAGATGATGCAAATGTCTACAGGTCTGTTTCCTTCTCAGGGTATATACTCACATATCCATCAGGACCATGAGCTCTGTTGGGCACAGACACCCACTCTCCAAACAGAGTCATGTATCAATAGACTCTGATCCCACTATCAACATGATCAGGATATAATCAGATAGTGTATGCCATCACCTGTGAAGCGGCTATTACACATGGGCAGCTGTCTCCTACATCTTACACTCCTACTGCAGATGTTAAACTGTATTTAAAGATGATATGCAACCTGTTTCATTACCAGTGCTGTGCACTACCTTACATACAGTATGTGCAAGCGGCTGTTAGGTTGGCAATGAGAGGTTGGGCTACACAAACCTGGTAGTTCAACCAGTGTGTCTCTACTCTCAATATCCACTCTATGTAGGTGTGCACATAGTCATTTAGCCCAGCCCTGTAACAAGGGTCACTACACATTTGCATAACATGTGCACATGCACAGCTGTTATTGCTTGCAAACGATACTAGAGAGGACCAGCCCTGTAACAAGGGTCACTACACATTTTCATAACATGTACACATGCACAGCTGTTATTGCTTGCAAATGATACTAGAGAGGTCCAGCCCTGTAACAAGGGATAACATGTACACATGCACAGCTGTTATTGCTTGCAAATGATACTAGAGAGGTCCAGCTCTGTAAGAAGGGTCACTACACATTTGCATAACATGTACACATGCACAGCTGCTATTGCTTGCAAACAATACTAGAGAGGACCAACCCTGTAACAAGGGTCACTACACATTTGCATAACATGTACACATGCACAGCTGTTATTGCTTGCAAATGATACTAGAGAGGTCCAGCCCTGTAACAAGGGATAACATGTACACATGCACAGCTGTTATTGCTTGCAAATGATACTAGAGAGGTCCAGCTCTGTAAGAAGGGTCACTACACATTTGCATAACATGTACACATGCACAGCTGCTATTGCTTACAAACGATACTTGAGAGGTCCAGCCCTGTAACAAGGGTCACTACACATTTGCTAACATGTACACATGAACAGCTGTTATTGCTTGCAAATGATACTAGAGAGGTCCAGCCCTGTAACAAGGGTCACTACACATTTGCATAACATGTACACATGCACAGCTGTTATTGCTTGCAAACGATACTAGAGAGGACCAGCCATGTAACAAGGGTCACTACACATTTGCATAACGTGTACACATGCACAGCTGTTATTTCTTGCAAACAATACTAGCGAGGTCCAGCCCTATAACAAGAGTCACTACACATTTGCATAACATGTACACATGCCCAGCTGCTATTGCTTGCAAACAAAACTAGAGAGGTGGATATTACATGTGTTATGTGCATGGATAGTTACCTGGCTCTTCCAATTATCTTTGCTATCATGCTGCTAAACTGTCAGATGAATACAAATTATATATATCCTGTTATTGAGTATTGTAATTGCCAATAGACATAACTACTATTTGCATAACATAACATAACAGAACTGCTATGTAAAATAGAATACAGATCTGCCTAATATACTGTAGATTACACAATTATTGGCACAATATCCCACAATGCACACCATATTTGCACAGTAAGCCCACCTTTAACATGTTCATCTTACTTATATGCCCATACAAATGTCGACTGTTACAATATATCGACATATACTATCCCCTGTTTTAGCACATACTTGTTGGACCAATCCTGACACTGACAGTGGCTGGAAGTGAATCGGTGGGTTCCAACCCCATATCATCCTTTGCGGTGTATGTGTTGTTTGCCTTGTGCCCTACAGCAGTACACACATAGAATACTACAAGCATTACTACTGCTCAACAATACATCGCTAGAAGATAGCTATTTCCACTATATGCACTGATTACACTGTAATTCTTACAGATGCAAATTACTACATACACAGACATACTACATTTTATACATACTTTCTTAGTAATTGGAGG
>NC_056729.1:2225798-2325798 GCF_019279795.1 Protopterus annectens
TTAACCGGTCACTGGTTAGATCTGACCATGAACTATTCACTTTTTCCACATGCAAGCATCTCCCCTGCCCACAGATACCAGTGTATACATTTCCTACAGCTAAATTTTCACTACTAGTGACTGGAGTGGGGGGTTTCACAACCACCATGCTAAGGGGAAACACTGCTCAAGATACAGACATATTTACAAATGCAGTCTGTAAGCACCTACATGGATGTATGGATCGTGCCATCACTGGTAAACCAAGACTTACAACTCCTAGACAAGGAAACCAGTCTGGTGGACCTCTGCAATAAACAGGCTATACTACAGAAGTAGGACAGTGCTCCAGACAAACAGCAAATCCCACAAAGGGCAGACATCCATGACCACTATTAGTATGATACGTAGGTCCCTCATGACATCATCCAAGGCTAACATCAGCAGGAGAATACGCAAGGATTTGAAAGATAACCACAAAGCCTTCTTTGGCTATGCCAAGGATCTAAGTGGTGACTCACAGATTTACACTGTGCCGGTGAAATATGGCACAAAATATGCTGACCCTACTGATATCACCAACATCCTTGCAGATCAATTCATTGCATACTTCACCCCCTAAAGAGCCCACAACACTACCCGAAAGGTACAGTATCCCACACATCAAAGACACACAGGTGGAAATGGCCCTCTCTAACAGCAGAACACTGTGTCAGTGGAGGCAGATGTTGTCCCAGACTGCATCTTGCAAATTGTACAAGACAATCTGACCCCCCACCTAATTAAGCTTTCCAACCTCAGTCTCTCCGCAGGCTACATGCCCATACAATGGCACGTGGCAACGGTTATTCCACTCCATCAAGGTGGAATCACAACTGACCATGGTAACTACCACCCCATAAATTTGACTAGCCTGGTCTGCAATGGTATGGTTTGCATCCTCATGGCACTCATTAACAAAGACATTGGTAACCTCCGAACACGTGACCCAACCCAGGTCAGCTTGGTTAAGTACAGTTCATGCCTACTGAACCTGTTTGACATCTTACATACAGTCACCAAGACGTTAGTTGATGGGGGGAGGTGGTTCACACATACTACCTGGACCTCGCCAAGGCTTTTGACACCATGACCCACTCAGGTATTATTGATAAGCACACCAGCCTGTACATACACCCATACATCACAGGTTGGGTTGCCAGTGGGCTTACACACAGAACCTGCATGTTACGGCTAGCAGTCTCCAGGTCCAACTCTTGACCAGTCATGACCGGTGTCTCACAGAACTCAGTCCTGGGAGCCCAACTGTTTGGCATATACATCTCAGAGGTACAGGCAAACACAGGTGGACTATGGCAGACCATGTTTGGCAATGACTGCAAACTGGTAGCCATGATTGATAGTCCAGCTGACACAGACATCCCGCAAGGGGCCTCACAGAGAATGTCACAGGGAGTCAATGTCACAGCCTCCAGCCAAGTGCCACTAACTGCATGGTCATTCCATTGTGGAATTGGCACCCACATATTAACACATACTTTGCAGCCACTTTAATACAGATGAGGTAATGGGGTATCTGGGGACTAAGGTAGATAGTGATCTCCCTTTTGACAATCATATCTCCACATAAGTTAGGACATCCTTCTATGTAGGCCATCTGATTACTAAAGGATTCCCATCTAGACATACTGGGGTTATAGTGCCCCTTTACTCATCAGTCCCATCATAGCATATAATAACCCATGTGGGATGACCCTCAGAAGACACTTCCAAATGCTGGGAGGTCCACAAATGTACCTCACCAAGGGGAATACTGGCCTCCAGCATACGGCCTATGCAGCCAGACTGAATAAACTCCCGCTTTACTCAGTGGCATCTCATTTACACAGAGATGATCTCTGCTGGCAATCACAGCCATGTTGAACTCAGGCTTGATGGATATGCCCCTCCTATGGGAATCCATGTCACAGTGTGCCACACACTGTAGTGAGCTGAACCTTGCCACAACTATAACTGGAAGATGCTGGAGGGACAGATTCCTGTCACAGACACTCCCCAGACTTTGGAACAACATCCCTAACTACATTATACAGAGCCCCTCACTAACACTATGCAAGAGAAACCTTGAAGAGTGGATGGGGAACAGTAGATGCACCTCAGGGATCTCGCCATTGGCTCTGCTTCACAGAGGGACAGTTAATGAATCAATGGGGTGGCAAAAGCTGACACATTTTGACTGGGCTTATGAATGGCCTCTGTCAGTTGGCCAAGTACCTACCTATGAATCTATACATACAGTATCTACATATGCTGATAGCTTAATTTACTGTTCAGGTGTTGACTTACCTTGTGCCAATGGCAGTTGTGTGTGCAATAGTTGAGGGCTGCCTATGTTGGATGCACACAGTAGACTGCCTATACATGACAATTTACAGGTAGTCTTATGTGTGTGCCATCCATTTTTACTGTGTGTGCAGGTGGAGAAAGGTGTCAGTCCCTAGGTGCCTACACTGTCAGTGTGTGTGCTAAACATTCCCTCTTTGCCAAGGCATGGGCATACTGGGCATGCCTCTGTCTGCCTACTGGGACTGGCTCAGGGTGTTCGTGGTCTGAGTACCTCTGTGCCTGTGGGGCCCTTGGCATTGGTGTTGGGCTGTGAGGGCCTTCACTATTCTGTCCCTGCTGCAGCTGTTTCTGTAGGACCATATTGTATAGCATGGCACACACTATGAAGATGTGGGCACACGTGTCTGGAGAGTACTGCAAGGCTCCACCAGATATGTCCAAACAATGAAACCGTGATTTCAGCATCCCAGACACATGCTCTATGATGATTCTGGTTTGTGCTTGTGCCTCATTATGGCATTCCTGCATGGGTGTGTGTGTATTTCTGATGGGAATCATCATCCACGGTTCCAGTGCATAGCCAGCATCCCCCACCAGGTGGCCATATGGGATGTCCCCCATGGCAAATAACTGATACAGCTGTGAGGCATGCCAGATGTGGGAGTCGTGATAGCCTCCAGGGCTGCCAGCACATACATCCATGATAATGCCCTGGGCATTGTACATGACTTGGCAATTGATGGAGGGGTATCCCTTGTGGTTTATGTAGTGCCTACCCTGCTCACTGGGTGGTGACTTGATGTGTATGTGCGTGCAGTCTATTGCACCCAGTACCTCCAGGTATTCTGCCACATGGTGGAAGAGACACATATTGCTGGCCAACTCCTCCTGCATTCATGGGAAGTATATTTGCTCATTGGCATGTGGTAACATGGCATCAAGGAACTGGTGTAGTACCCTGGATGCTGATGTCTGTGAGATCCCCATGATATCCCCAGTTGGTCTTTGAAAGGTACCTGTAGCTAGTATTCTCAGGCTTACACATACCTTCGCATCCACTAGGATGGGTTCCCCTCTGTTTGTTCTGGCTCTGAAGTGTGGCCGGCACAACTCCACAAGTTGCTGTAGGATGTCCCTGTCCACCCTGTAATGCTCTACTATCTACAGATCATGTGGCCCCTGGTAGGTTACCCTGGGTCTGAACACTCTCCTCCTCCTCTGGTGCCTGAGGTGGTCACGTGCATCGTCCTCCACACCACCTTCAGTCTGCAACACATGCTGGTGGATCAAAGCTATGGCAGCCCCTAACATGTACATACTAAAAGTTCCCCGTCTGTATACCCTACTGGTGCAGAGTATATGGGAATACACAAATGTGTGTGAGGTGCTTTCACACTTTATACTATTGTGCTATGGATGTTGCTGATGTCAGTGGGTGTATATGAGCTATTCCAGCTGCAGCGTGTCTTAATTATGGGTTTTGCAATGAGTACTGCAAGTGTGGGGCCTTTAATGTGGAGATCTACTCGCCTGCCTTGATTAATCTGTTGCCCTTTAATTCACTTTTAAACCTGGATCCCCTCCCATTATCAGGCATGCATCCACCTGCCATCTTTCTTGTTTTGTACTTTCCTTACCCAGTCATGGAAAAATGTGCCTTGTAGCTGATATACTGCAAATCGGCTTTGTCTCTGCTTTGACACTTTACTGTTTTCTTTGCAGTACAGCCCCTCCCCTTTCCTGTTCTGCTGTTAGCTGCTTGCTGCCTTGTTAGCTGTTGTCAATGGCCCACTGTAGGCTCCTAGCTGTTAATTAGTCATTTGTACTCCAATTTCACTGCTGAAGCATTTCCTTATTTTTTCCTATATCCTTACTGTTTCAGCTGCAGTGCGCACCGCGCAAACCCGTTTACCAGGTTCATGTGCGTTTTCATCTCCATTCACATGCATACTCAGTTACCTTGTGTACTCTCAGCTAAGCATAGCTATGGCCAATTTGACACAGCCCTATCCAGCAGCTTTGCCTAGATAGGTGCAAACCGGTTTAGCAATGCTCCAATGTTCTTACAGCAATGGCGACACACCCCTCTCTTGATGTCATCTTTTCTCGAGGGCACACCTCGGTGTTATAATATTACACTGAGAGGTGCATCCTTACACCAGCAGTTAATCTGCGATTCACTATTACTCCTCTCATTTGCATGGCATTGCCTACTAATTCTTAGCTACTATGCATAACACTGTCACTGCCCCTTAGCAACCGTTGCGTCATAGTATAGTGTAGCATGTCTGCCATTGACTATTATGGGGAAATCATGATATGTGTTTTATTGCAGTTTTATTCTATATTTTTATATATTCCTTGCGAACCCCTTTGCACACCGCTGCCCTGCACTTCCACGTCGCGATAGTGTGACTATATATACTAAATGTTAATTTTATATTTTGTACATTTTTTTTATGCCAATGGCTATATATTTAGCCATTGGCATATATTAACAATATAATACATGTGTTTGGTCTGCTGTCATGGCTCCAATTTTGTTTGGAAAAATGTAATCCATTTTCTATGGTTTACATTTCTGCATGCTTACACCATGCCTGCACCACTTCCTGAATCTTTACATACCTTTATTTGCATGCTACACTGCTGCACATGGGGTAATTAGCATACAGAGATCGGGAGTTGTGCGGGTGTAGCGTATGCAGGTAGTGCATGTGGAAACAGCTCGTACCTGAATCGCTCAGTGGCCATATTTGGTGTTAGAATGCTGACACTATGCCTGCACCTGGCGCAAGCTTCATGCATCCAGGAGAATGTGTCCTGTCAATGTGTGCATAGACAGCATTATGCATCACACCACCTGTTCACCTGTATGTGTGGTAACAGAGGGGGCTGTAAGTAAGTGCATTATCTAGTGCTGAGCCCTTACCTTTGGTACTTTGAGCAACATTATATATGTGTCATAGTGATGCTTTCCTCACAATTATCAGGGTTAGTAGGATAATACATACATACATACACACACATATAAAGATGTATAGTTATGTATATGACAGGGACGTATATATAACACCATGTGTTTGTGTGTGTGTGTGTGTGTGTGTGTGTGTGTGTGTGTGTGTGTGTGCGTGTGTGTGTGTGCGTGTGTGTGTGTGTGTGTGACATATATATGTATTATATATATATATATATATATATATATATATATATATATATATATATATACATATATATTTATGTGTGTGTGTGTATGTGTGTGTGTGTGTGTGTGTGTGTGGTATGCAGACATATGTGAAAAGACAGGGATGCATGAGTTTATATATATATATATATATATATATGGATTCACTTTATAATTTCAAAATACTGAAATACTGAATTTCAGTATTTCAAAATCATAAAGTCGAATGTCCATAATCCTGACAGCACACAATCGCGAAACAAACAGTCACGAACACATACACACCATACACCACACAACACATACATTGTCCAACCTGCACTGCAACAAACAAAACACACACAAACACAAAAACACAAACAAATCTACACTACATGCAAACAGGGGGCAATCCCCCCTGCACCCCCCCATGTGGGGGGCTGTGACCCCCACACCCCCCCTACTTATATATACTAGCTTCGATATCGCACAAACAGACACAAAAAGGAAAGACACACCCACACATTTCACAGTCCCTCGCACACACACAAACATCACGCATTATACATACAACATATCCAACACTTACACACATTCAGACACACTCAAACTCCCACTCAAAACCCTTACAAAACACTCACTTACCTTCAATTGCACCTACAGCCATACACGATACACTCCCTACACCGCAAGCCATGTACCGTAAGCCATAACTGCGAATTTGAGATATTCAAATTCGCGATTATGCACTTTCGCGATTTTGGGTTTTCGACTTTATGATTTTGAAATACTGAAATTCGGTATTTCAGTATTTCGAAATTATAAAGTGAACCCATATATATATATATATATATATATATATATATATATATATATATATATATATATATATATATATGGTATGAGATTTTGAGCAGGAGCAACAGAATTGTACTCTGCTGAACTAAGTTTATGAGCAAGCCCAGTGGGATTTTTGCTAGTCATAAACTGACTCCGGCCCACACCTACCTGTACTTCAGTCTGGGATTTTGTGTGTTACACAAAATTACATCTATCCTTGTTACTGAACTGGTGCACTTCATTCAAATTGTTGACAGATTTCTGAGGTTGTGTGATGTAATCAATATGTGCAGAGGGCAAAAATATTATACAACACACAGAATGACAGTCTGTATAACACAATGTAATGATACCACACATTCAAAAAAATGAACACCATCACAAAAGATAATTGCCTTAGTCCTTTGAGCCACAAAAGCAACTTGACAGACAGGGGTCAGTCATCACACATTCACCTGCAGAAATACGTATATTGTTATTCCTGCATTAAGTAAGACATACAATGTATGATGTATTTCTGTGTTACTGTCCTGAGACTGAGTGACATGCTCATATACCACTGATGAGTTACTGTTACAGCAGTTACAAGGGAACACTGCTGTGTTGGGGGTTGGGGGAACAACACCAAATGCTCTGCTTGTATACACAATAGTCTATCATGTAACCACTGTCTAACATCTCCCTTTAATGATGGACCAGTAATCTGTTGAGGTGGGCCTGCAGGAATATTCTGTGCATGAGGCCTACTGATTAGTTATGGAAACTTGGTTGCGGAATGAGTATCTGTACTCCCATGTGGATGTTATGTCTGTTCAAGTAGCCCACTATATTTACTTGCATAATGTACCAGATCCATACATACAATAGCATATCATAATAATCCCTATGAGTACTGTGTATGTTATAGACTTACCTTGAAAATGCAGCAATTGACAAACTGTAGTTCAGGGCTGACTCTGTTTGATGAAAGCAGTACACAGCCATTATGTGAATAGGTACAAGTTGTTTGGGTTGCCTGGCATCAATTTTAATTTGTGTATGTGAGTTGGAGTAAGGTGTCAGTCCCTAGGTTCCTAGCTTGTCAGTGAATGTGCAGTGCATTGTCTCTTAGCCAAAACCAGGGCATACTGAGCAAGCCTATGTCTGCCTACAAGAACATCAGCAGGGGCCTCCTCTTCCAAGTCCTCCTGTAACTGTGGCTGTGGTGACCTAGCCACTGGTGGGGGCTGTGTATCCATTCCCTTTGTTAATCCTGCTGCATGTTTTTCTGCAGGATCAGATTGTGTAGCATAGCACATACTGAGAATATATGTGCACATGTAGCTGGATAATATTGCAAGGCTCTACCAGATATATCAAGGCACACGAATCATGACTTCAGAAGCCCAAATGCATGCCCTATGATGTTCCAAGTTTCTGTGTGTGCCTCATTATAGTGTTTTTCTGTGGGTGTGCATGCATTTCTGATGGGTGTTATAATCCATGGTTCTAGGGTGTAGCCAGCATCTCCCCAGTAAATGGCCATGTGGGATATCCCACCTTGCATACATCTGGTACAGCTGAAATGTGTGATAGATATGTGAGTTGTGATAACTATCAGGTCTGCCAGCACACATATTCAGGATAATTCCCTGAGCATTGCACAGGACCTGGCAGTTAATAGAGTGGTACTCCATACTGTTGATGTACATTCTACCCTGATCACCAGGTGATGCCTTGATATGTACATGAGTGCAATCTATGGCACCCACTTCTTCAGGGTAGTGTGCTACATGGTAGAACTGTTGCATATTCATGGCTCTCTCCTCTGGGGTAAGGGGAAAACATGTGTTCACTAGCATGTGGTAGCATAGCATCCAGAAAATGGTGGATTATCTTGGATGCAGATGTCTGTGACACCCCCGTCATGTCCCCAGTTGGTCTTTGAAAAGTACCTGTAGCTAGTATCCTAAGGGCTACATATACCTTTGTTTCCACTAGGATGAGTCCCCCTCTGTTGGCTTTGGGCCTGAGTTAAGGGTCGCAGAGCTCAATGAGTTCTTGTAATATGTGCCTGTCTACCCTGTATCACTCTACAATCTCCAGTTCATGTAGCTCCTTGAATGTTACTCTGGGCCTGAACACTCTTCTCCTTCATAGCCTAAACCTATTATCAGCAGCACCAGCAGCATTGATCTCAGCCTGTAGTGCATGCAGATGTAGACTCACTGCAGCAGCCCCTAGCATTATCTCTCAGTTAATATCTGCAAGTCATTACCCCACTGGTTCAGAGTACTGAGGGAAAATTAGATTGTAGGGTGCATGCATACTTTATACAGGTCTGCTGTAGGTCTACATGTGTGATTGGCTAATTATTATGCATTTCACCTGCCTAGATTATAATTAACATCATTAATGGCCCTACTTTATTGTGGGCTGAGAGCTATAGCATATCTTATGCAAAGTCAAAATCTGTAATTGAATATATCTGGTTCTAATTACTTGCTGCCTACATCATCAACGTGACCTGAGTGGTATTTCCAAGTTAACGCACTCAGCTATGCAGCACTCCATGCAAACATGTACAAAAAACACTTGAGGCAAAGTTCATCCAAAAATACTTTATCCAAAATCAGGCAGGCTTATGGCAACACAGTATTGCCTGATTTTTGGATAAAGTATTTTTGGATGAACCTTGCCTCAAGTGTTTTTTGAGCAGTTTTTTATTTATGCAAATGTACACCAGGAATTAAAAAATTCTTAAAAGTAATGGGACGCACCCAACTGCTGGCATCCACATCCAGTGAAAATGTCAGCATGGAGTTGGAGCCTACACAAAAGGGATGTGTGGCTACTGTTGCTCCTTTTACCGATTTAACAACTTCACCTCATTTGCATACATATCCATGCTGACAGCCTGGTAACTACAGGGTGCCATATGACCTCGGTAACAGTACCAATGCACTATTGCATGGACCTGACACAATGTACTGTAATGCATTTTTGACAAAAATATTATAAAATGCTTTTTATTCCTATCTTTTTTTTTTTTTTAATTAGGCATGCTTGCACACTGAAGTGCATAATACAAACATGCCAAAATTAAAAAATATATACATTTATTTTCACTTGTTCCCTTGTATTTTCAGACATCTACAATGTATCTTTTGTACATACACATATGTGTTCTAACATTTCCTGGGGAGTTACATCCATATTTCTGATGTTTTACATCCCCTTCTGTCTGTGTAGACTACTGTACATGTAATAATTCTGGTACACTACAGACATGGACACAGGGTCTACTGGGGTACTTTTTCGCTTGTTGGATTGCTCCACCTCTGTCATTTACATAAGATTCAGCTGCTTATTAGGTAATTTGCATTACACGGAACATTCCTTGTCTGTGCATGCTTGCGCACCTCTACGTTGTGCTTACTGAATCTAAGGATGTTTGCGCTTCTGTGCACTTTGTGGCACAATGTGTACACAAAAAAAATGGTGTAGGCTTTACTGAATTCACCTCTAGTCTACACTTTGTTGTAACCTTTTTGAATCTTCCTCAATATATAAGGGTGCAAGAAAATCAGCATTAAAACTAAAATTAGGAGGAAGAATGTGTGAATTCTGCTTGTCTTGTCTGTTCATTCAGAATAATGTACACTTAGTGTAGCTGAGAATGAATCCCAGGGACTGATTTATTTATTGTTTACAAAACGGTAGTGCTGTTTATAAAACAATTGCCACTTTCAGCTAATAAGACATTTCCTTTTATTTAATAATAGAGGATCTGCTGTCATGTCTGTTGCTTCCCTTTTCTGACTTTTCTAAATCCAGAAAAATCTGAGGCACTTTTATATCTGGTCAGAATTAGAACAAATAAGTTTAAAGCATAACTTTCAGCTGTCTCATATTTACCAGAACATGCTTTTTGCCTTTCATAAATAAAAGGGTACAATGAAATAGTGTGCATATCCTGTAAATCACAATTATTAAAGCTTTTCCAGTCTGCTGCTCACCCCATCTTCACTAGAGCTGCAATTAAGTTATGCAACAACACTTTAAATGAAGTAAACAACCAGAAGCCACACATCAGTTATTCTTTTAGGTTATAACAATGTCCACATGTTCTTTAAGCTGCAACTTTCAAGTGAAAACTCATAGAAAATACCTAAACAACTTCTTTCTGTAATATTTGTGATCAGACTCATAACATTTGAGGAGCACCCACAACTTCAAGAAATACAAAGAACTTTGTTTAATTTTCAGATCTGTTGCAAAATAATATTTTTTGTTCTGTCTGTTTTGTATCATATCATATTGGTTCAGAAGATACTGATGAGGAAACCTGCAATTCTGCTATGGAAAGTTAGAAAATAATTCTATCCTAAAATGGCATTTGTGATTTGCTATAGGATAAAATGTTCAAAGAGGTACTGACTGTCCAAAAAAAAAAAAAAAAAAAAAAACAGATAGAGGTGGTAACTCTATTATTTACAGTTTTTGAGAACCTATATGAGGATTTTAGTATTCTTTGTCAAAATGTGAAAAAACACTGGCCTTCCTCTCTATCTTTCTGGTGACAAAAGGTAAATGAAGAATACAATTCTTCTGGTGGGCATGGCCAAGATGGCAAACTGCTAAAAACACAATCCCCTGGATTTACTATTCTTCTGTGCAGGACTAGCTTAGTTCTGCATGGAAGCGGCCATTTAGGAGCAGGACGGCAGCCTGCCATGCATATTATAGAAGGCTTGCTGCCTGAGCTCCTAATCTTACATTGAGCATGTAAGAGTACAGGGGGCATGTCTGAGAGCAGAGTTCCACACCCCTGCAATGAAGAACAGCAGAAAGCCCTATAAGAATGAGTGAGACTGCTCATAGGTGCACACATCCCCCCAACATCCCCCCATGTGTACAAGAGCAATAGTTAACACAAAAAATATAAAGATACTTTTTTTTATGAAACATATTAAATTTAACTGTAGGTGCATGGGTTTGCCCATCACTTAGCTATGGTTAATGCAGCTTAAATAGCAGAAGAGGATAAAAAGCAAGATATATGCAAATGAAGCAATATAGCAATAGTGTAGTGGGTAGAGCATTTGCCTTACGAGCAGTTATTCCTGATTCGAGTCTCACTGCAGCACATTCCATTTTCCATGTCAAATCACGTTATGACCAATATTTTTAGTTGCATAACCTACTAAATAACATATATTTGTGAACTGGAGTACTGCATTAACTGCAGATGTGAGGTGTCAGTGTCATAATGTTGCAAAGTCCACAAATAATCAGATGTGCCCCATACAATATATGTACACAGGAATCAGGGATACAATTGGAAGGTAAAATATGTAATGAATGATAACTCCATACATCTTCTAAATACCCCACCTTCCAAAGAACCACTACAATTACTGTCTAAATTACTGCAGTGGTAAGCGGGAGTAAGCACTAGTAAGCAAGTGTAAGCAGTATTAAGCAGAAGTAAGTGGGAGTAAGCATATGTAAGCAGCAGTAAGCGGGTTTAAGCTTGTTTGCGTGGGGGTAAGCAATGCGCACACAGGTTAAGCAACATGGAAGCTAACTCTCTGTAAGCATATTTAGCTGAAGGTTGGCAGTGCTTACCCTCATGGAAACCTGCTTACAAGTGCATAAAAGTGCCTTAATCACTCTGCATACAACAGTCACTGTCCTGCCCCGTAACAAAATGAACAGTCTTGCAGGTCTTGAACCCAGGACCCTACACTAGAGTCACAGTCATTAACCACCAAGTCATCACAGCAGTACATAAGATTGAGGTATCACCAAACAAATCCTCACTATAGTAAAATCAAACTGAACATGTGAAAGGAATCAGTATACAGTTGTATGTTCTATAACCTACTACATAACACAAATATGTGAACTGGAGTACTGAAGGAAGCCCAGATGTGAGGTGTAATTGTAATAGAGTGTTGAAGTTCCCTATTAAACACAAGGACCCCATACAGTGTACACATGAATCATGGATACCAGACATATATATAACATGTAATGAATAACAAATCAATGCCAAAAAGCAAATATAATGCAAAGTAAATATTAAGCAATGTTAAGCATTGCACAGGCCAGCTTACTAGGTGGAAGCATTGTGTAGGCCAACTAACTCAATTTGCCCAGTGATATACCCCTTTAAACAATGACAACCTTAGGTAAGGAGGTTTGCCCATAGCTTACCCTTTTCAAAATTGTCCAATCATGGCAAAGTGTGAGAAATCGGCCCTACTTAAAACCAACAGGTGGAAATACATCTCATAACTGGTTGTAACTTCCCTTTGCAGGCACCATGTCAGGACTAGGAGAGGCAGTGTGCTTTCAGGCATAGCGCTGGGGCATCCAAGAGTCCAGAGCCATGGCAGGACTCCTTGTCAAAGACCATGAGTAGAGACTGCTTCAGGGCCAGTACCAGGGTTCCCAATATAAAGCGGAAGCCTGGGACTGTATCGCCCGTGACCTCACCAGTGCCACTGGCATACACCATACTGGTGAGCAGGTCAGGCATCACTATGCCAACCTGAAGTGGTGGAAGGGGGATCTCTTGGATCAGTGGATCCAAGAGGCTAGGACGGCAGGGGAAGTCCCAGCTGTGTGTAAGTATCACTCCACTACCTGTTTAATAATTGCCAGCTCATGTATATTATGGATAGGTATGGCTAAATATTCCTCTTATGTCTTTCACAGCAGCAATTGAGTGGGCTGCGAGCCAGCAGGCCCATGGATGCCGCTTGGAGAGGTTAAGATGCGAGGCAGGTTAGTAATACTTTTGCATGTACAGTCATAGGAAATAAAGCTAAAAGTATTAGTAAGTTAATTGCCAGTATAAAACCTGTATTGTTTAAGGCAAGTACTACATACACCAGAGAATATGGCAGGAAGAGTCTCATATAGGTTGTAAATAAATAAAAGCATAATAGCCTGACAATAAAGGTCTAACTGCTGGACTGCATGTGTTTACTCTGGTATCATACGGTAATGTAGATTTGCAATCACTTCATAGTACTGCTGTATTAAGCACTGTTACCCACACTGTGCAACATAAATAAATGTGTAGGAATGTCTGTGCATGACTGGTGTAATCCCCAGAGGTCATTTAGTACAACTGAGAAAGACATAGAAAACAGTGAAAAGACAGACGACAACATCTGAATAGCACATGCGACTGAGATGTGAACTGTTGTATGTTTAGCACACACATCCATGGTTCAAATCCTGGGAGTGGTCGTAGTCTGCATACAGAATCATACCCCACAAATGTACAGATATGTCCAGAATGTCCAGTAAATTGGCCCATATCTGCTGCCTGTCACTCTGTCTCCCTGAAAAATCAGTGGAATGATCATAGACATATAGGCAGCAAACAACAAATAAAACTGATTGTCACACATCTATAAGAACAAACCTGTCACTCTAGCAACTCTACAAACTGTTATAAGAGTAATAAGCCAAGTATGTCCCATCTACACCCCCATGTTGTCAAACTGTGACCAGAGTGTGTACAGTAACAGAGTGAGATGTATGTGTATAATAGTAATGTGGAATCTGGTACTTTTTGTGGCAACATTCAGGTAGTACTTACAAACATTGCTCCCACAGGTATGTCAGATATGAACTCTGTGCCGATAAATAAAAACTTGATACCCTGTTCTGGTATTGTTTACTATGGTATTGTATGGCATTGTGAGTGTTGCCGTTGCTCTGAATAATAAGGTATCACTGACACTGTCACCCACACTGTGCTACATAATATAACTGACTAGGAAATCCTGTATAAGAATGTTGCAAGTCACGAAAGGTTGAAGAGGGCAATAGTCTACATATGTCCCGGTTCACCTGCATGTGGTCAAGACATGGCCAGATTCAGGGCAAAAAGAGATGGACAGGTATGTGCATAGCATCAACCTGGAATCTGGGAGTATGTGTAGAAACAGTTAGTGTTAACAAACAATTCCTCCACAGGTATACCAGGTATGAGGTGTATACTGCAGGTAAAACCAGTCCATGTATATAGTTGTTGACAGCTATATCACTGTCCAAACTAAGGCAATAGGGTAGTATAGAAATACTTGTAAGGTACAGATAACAGCACTGACTAGGAAAGTAATGTGAACTACAGGAATATACTAAGTTGTTAAATGACATTTTTCTCCCCCTTCCACCATATCTCCAACAATACACTAAATACCCACCTCAACTGGTACGTGATGACTCCACTGTAATTTTGGGATATATGTCCTATTGTTTGATAATTATTTAAATCTGTTTCTATGCATGTGCTGTGTTGAAATACTCCAACATTGGTGGCATGGTGCGATCATTGTACCTGCATGCTGTTGTTATTACCACTGTGGTCCCATATATGCATGTGTTCCATTTTCTATGCAACTATTCTTTACCTGTTGTCTGGGTTAATGGGAATATCTATGCATGCTGTTATACCTAAACCTGGAATGTGTTGCCTATTACTAACCTGCATATGTTGATAAACCATAAACACTATAGCATGATTGGGAAGGCCAGTCCCAGCACACCCCCCTGTTCTACCTCAGCTTGCCATGGCATCAGGCACCAGGAAGTCTAGGACCCAACCCGGGACCTCCTCGTTCATTGGTCCTGCACCTCCTTCAGGTGGAACCACCTCAAGGGATGGGGCTTGCCCCCCCCTGGGAGCAGGCACAGACAGGAACCTGTCACCCATCGCTAAGTCTGGGTCGTGGTGCGTAGCCAGCTCTGCAGGGAAGTTGGAGATCTGCTACGCCAGGTTAAGGGGCGCATGTTGTGACTAGATGGTCGACCTGGATCTCCGACTCAGCCACCAGCACAGCCACCTTTGGGGCTGTGAAGGTGCAGTGGTGACTGCCCATGGGTGGGGACCTCAGTCCCATTGTTTCCACTAGGGGGCTCATGAGCTTCCGATTTCCCAACACCCTTCCCCATCAAGGTGTTTACCCCCCACATGTGTCATATGCCACCCTGTATGTGTCTTGATTGTCTTGTCTGTTAACCTACCCAACCTACCTTTCCAAATATACCTACTATCCCTTACCAACATTCCACTCTCACCTGAAAAAAAAGGCAATCTGTTCCCAAAAAACATATTGCCCCATACATAGCTTTCCATTTCACACGTGTCCACTGGACACATGTAATCTGGTTTAATTGACAACACAACATATTATTTTTGTTCTCAACCCTCACTCAGGGGTTTGATTGTCCAAATCTACCTCCAAATTCAGTGTATAGGCACAGCTGTTGCTGTAGAAGAAATGGGCAGCTCTGGACCTTTCCTACACCTTCCTGCACATCCCTAGCTATTTTCCCCACTGCCTTTCCCTCTTTGTGCCCCTATTTCACCACTTTCCTATCAACCCTTTTTTCTTTTCTTTTAAAGTAATTAGTGCAGAGGTGAGAGTAAGTACTTTTAAGCAGCAGTAAGTGGATGTAAGCCTGTTTGTGTGGGGGTAAGCAATGCCTACACAGGTTAAGCAATTGAGAAGCTAAATCAGTATAAGAAACTGTAACCAGAAGTTAGCAGTGCTTACTTCAGCGCAAACTTGCACAAACCCACTTACAACTGCTTAAAAGTGCCTTAATCAATATGTATCGAATGGCCCTTGTTCTGCCCAGCAACAAAATAAACAGCCTTTGCAAAGCTCAAACCCAGAAACCTGCACACCACAACCAAAGTGATTTACCACAAAGCCATGTCAGATATAAATAACCCTGATCTTTTTGCAAACATATCATCCAGCCCAGTCATTCAACAGTACAGGAAATGTATTTAAACATGAAGATGTATGTGTGTGTGTGTGTGTGTGTGTGTGTGTGTGTGTGTGTGTGTGTGTGTGTGTATTAACATCTAAATAGATATAGCATATCTATTTATGTAGATACATATATATATATATATATACACACACACACACACACACACACACACACACACATATATAAATATATATAGATATATACATATGCATACATCTATATATATATATATATATATGTGTGTGTGTGTGTGTGTGTGTGTAAGCATAAATATATATCTATATAGGTATATACAGGCATACATCTATAGATATAAAAGAGAACATAAAAAAATATATGTCCACATGCACCATTAATGGGGGTGAGGGGGCCCAAACAACACACGTCTTGTACGTATAGATACCCTCCACAGCCAAACATGTCTGCCCTGCAACACAATACCAACTGTTGCAGATCCCATAATCAAGACCTGACACAGCATGGGCACAAGATGTTAAAAGTACTCCATCCCACCTGTATGATGTCAGGCTGGTATCAGTAACATATTAGGCAGTACAGTCTGGCTACCATAGGGAATGTACAATGTGCAAGCAATCAACATTCCTAAGATACATATACACAGACACATATATGCATATATACATATATATATATATATATATATATATATATATATATATATATATATATATGTGTGTGTGTGTGTAACTAAACATACACACACAGAAATATGTATAGGAAGATACATATGTAGAAGGTGCACACAATACGGAACAGCCACTATGCTTACAGTTGCCACCTTACCAACTGGACACTGTATGAGTCACCCATACAAATGACAATGGTTGCCTGCAACGTATACCCACAGAGAGGTCAAAGGATATAACACCACACACAGGTTGGCATACATGGAAAAGCTTTATTTTTGTATTATTACAGTTATATATGCCATGTCATATAGCTGTTTAAACTCTGACATACATATAAACAGAGTAATCTAACTGTGAAACAGTTATATTAATACATTAGTCTGGAAAGGTTTACATATGTTGCTGTCCAGGCCGAAGCCTTCAAGTAGTACAATATTAAGACAGACTGGGCCACAGGATACCAATCAATCAACAGTAAGGGGGTAAAGATCTCAGTTGACACAATGGGATGTATCTGTTACATAACAAGGCATAACTGACACCATCACAATCACACTGACAAACAGAACAGTCTGTATGGCAGGAAGCAGTAGGTCTGCATTCACCCAAGGTGAATTGTATGGTAATATACATCCAGATACCTTAAGGCAGCTTACACCTGATACCCCCACATGTTGTAACAGCCTACGTTAGTTATGGTGCATCCTCCCCGATAGACTGAATAATACAGGGCCATATACCACTGTTACATACACGTGCCTCTGGAGTCCATAAGGGCACACGTATTGCGTAGATGAATCCCACGCATATATAGACCCAACCCCACGATATGTGTGGGGGCCACAACAGCAATGGACTGATGGCAGGAATGGCAGCATGACATATTCACAGCCCACTACATAACAACTCCTGACAGCATGGCATATGTGCAAAGCCTGGTATGTAGGTGGAGGACAGAGGATGTAACACAGGCCCATATGTGAAATACTGTTGTCATACACTAAGCAGGTTGCTGGTGTTACAGGATAGTCTGCAACGTACCCTTAGTCAGGAATATGAAGTTAGAAACAGAAATCGATGTAGCCATATACGGATAGCACTCAACACACACACTGCCAGAGATTTATCTGATACAAGACCTGTGTGGTGGACAGACAAAACATAATAGGCACACCTCTGGCCATCATGTGGATAGGCCCACAGTTGAGAGCTATGCAGACAGACTGCAATCCAAGTTAAACTAGTATGTACACACAAACCCTGTAACACTGGTGCTATACAATGCATACAACAACACTACTCACACTCTGTCTGTAGTTCTGGAACCTCCTACAAATATGTATATGGCCTGAGTGTGCAGGTTCTCCTGTAAGAGGTATTGCTACCTGCTGTCTGTAACACTACTGCCCACACACAGGAAGGATGACCACCATACAGGAAAGGTAAAGGGACCATGCCCACATGATGTAGGGATTTATAGTAGGTGGTTGCCATGACAGTGGTAATTGGAAGTACTACACAGCATGCTGCATGCAGGCAGCAAGTGGAGGACACAGATTGGTCCAGAGGCCATCACCTGATCATGTGCATCACCTACAAAAGCCATGCTGCAATCTATTCAAAGCAGCTCAATCCATTTATAGGAGAAAGGCAAAAACAAACGCAAAAAAAATCCAGCAAAATATCCAGAAGACACATCATTCCCACAACAGGTAAGTGAAGTATATATGCATGAAAATGACTATAGTACTTGGTCCATAATAATGGGATAGATGATGTGGAATGATTTATATGTGTCATCAGGTGTTGTTGTAATGATGTTCAGCTGAACAACTACTAAGGACAATAGAGTCTGTCCCTGTGTGTAGTGGGACATACCCATCAACTGTGCAGAGCAGCATTGACTGATATGTTGTAAGCCATAATAGTGTGTGTTGTATAATGGGAAGCATGCATATTACTGTGGCCAATAACTGGTGGTGGAAGTAATGTAATAATGATGGACATGTGGGTTTCACACCCCACCTCTTGCAGGATACTCAGGTTAACCTGTATTGCAGGATGCAGGAATGCCATAGGTGTGTAATAGGGTTACCTGCAATCTGGCCCTACATATACCCCTGTAATGTCAAGCTGTGTCCATTCTGTGTTGTAGCAAGGTAGAACAGTGCAGATGTGCAGGACGGTGTTGTGAGATTGTGGACCTGATGTGTGAATGTACCACATATATGGGTATGCAAATGTGTACGTATATAATAAATATATATTAATATATATATATATATATATATATATATATATATATATATATATATGTATGTCCACAAATATACAGATATCCATGTGTAGACATATATATAAACACACATATATATATATATATATATATATATATATATATATACATCATATATATCTACACATATATAGATATATACCCATATGCACATGTCTACATATATACAAACACACACACAAACATATATGTATGTAAATACATGTCCCCTATATTACCACCACAGTGCTGCATGCTATGTGCAAGGGAACAAGGGAACAGCACACATAGCAATACACACAGATATCTACATCTGTCAGTGTGTGCAACATGGACAGGTATATCACATGTAAACCCCTTGTTGGGACCACATTGCCCTTGTCTGTGAAATATGGAATGGGAATATGGGAAAATATGGCAGGTATGGTTGTGGAGGTGGTCAGGGTTGTTAGATATAGAAGACAGCATACAGGGGTGGTATGTGACACATGTGGTGGGTAAACACCCTGCATGGTGTGTGTGGTCTGTGATGTGGGGGCCCCAATATGGACACAATGGGAACAAGCCTCCCACCCACTTCTACTCACAACAGCAGTCCACGTCCCAAAGGTGCCTGGCCTGGAGGCTGTGCAGGAGGAGCATGTAGGCCATGTGAATGTGTACTGGGTGCCTCAAGGTGATGTAGCACATCCCACATGTGTCTGTGGAGCCCATTATGGAACAGATCCTGAACCTGACCTCAGGGGACAAGATCATGTCTGTGTGTGCCCCAGGGGGGACAACAACCCCAGAGTTGGTTCCACCTGAAGGTATTGCCAGACCTGTACATGAGGAGGCCCCAGGGTGGGTCACACATGTGATGTGGCCTGGTAACATGGGCAGATGAGTTTGGAGAGGTGGTTCTGCTGGCCAATAGTACATATACATGCTATTGTGTCACTGTTATAGAACATATTTGGGAAGTAATAGTCTACACAATCCTGGAACATGTCCAACAGCATGCATAGATATCCCCAATAATGCAGAATGTCAGATGTGCAGCAACCACATAGTACGCATACCACAGGCATATATGGAACAATAGTGGCCCTGACAATGGCATGAGGTGAATAGTCTGTAACAGGCCAGCAATGATAGTGTCCACACAGGAAACATGGCTACATACACATTGCACAAAGTGTGGTACAATACAATATCTTCCCCACTGGTAGGTAAGCTGTAGCCATACCTATTGATTTGTGTGTACAGTTTGTTGTCGCTGATATGGTGGGGGGGTGGTGACAGTGATGTGTGTTATGGAATGTGGTAACCTTGCTGCATGACTTGCTCACATCTGTGTCCATCTTTATGTCTTTCAGGCAAGATGTCTTATGGAAGGCTTCTGGCCTACTCAGCTGTCGAGAACGACATTGTGGTAAATCAACTAATACAGCACTACCCTGTTTTGTTTGGCTGGGCTGCCCATGATCAGCATGAGCGGACCGCTCTGTGGAACAACCTAGTCCACAGGGTCAATGATGTCAGACTGCACAACCGCAGTTATGAGCAGGTCTGACATCATTGTTCTGACCTGTTTCGCAATGCCCATCGGCATGCTGCTGCATTCCAAGGGAATCACCTTGCAACAGGGGGTGGCCATGCCATCCACCCCCCCCGACACGTGCAGAGGAGCTCCTAGCCAGCCTCATGGCACCTGCCCATCCGCATAGCCACCAACTGCCAGACACCTTTGTGGAGGTGGGTGCTATCCACACACCAGCCGAGAAGAGTGCAGGTAAGGCCACAGAGCACATCAGTAGACCACTGTTGCATATACATTCACATCTGTACAGGTAGATCATGCATATCTGACATGCCATAGCTATAGTTTGTTGCTGCATAGTAGTGATAAACAGATGTGCATATGTGGTAGTATTGTGGACATGTACTGTTGATGTATTGTAATGCTTCACCCACCCTTTAGCAATGCCACAAGTGTGGCCACTGACTTTGCATCACTCACCCTCTTATGTAGGTCCCTCCAGTATACCACCAAGGCAGCAGCCTGTAGCTGGTGAGTATGGTTTACATAGATGCTTGCCAATACAAGGGGCATGTAATGGCTATGGTATATTCCATGCACACATCTAACACACCTACCGAGAATGCATGCTGCACATGTGCACGTATTGTTGCTGTTAAATGCACGGCATCACAGTGGTGACCATGATGGGGTATTGGAAGGGTATACTAAACCAAAAAAAATTAGCCAGCACCAAATGTGGTAAAATACATCAATTTCAGTGTCTACAGTAAATACACATATACCAACATATAGTAATTGTAAAAACAAAAAAAACATACTAGGTGTGGGGTAGCAGCCCCCAACCACCTAAACCAAGCCAGTTTTGGCAAAATAGCCTTCTTCAGTGAAATGCTATAGAGAAATAAGCTCCACAGCACTCTCTTATAAGTCATCCGTACCAGCCCCAAAAAATCCTATTGGAAAATGCTTCATGCATTAGTAATGTTCATTCAAACCTGGGGAGAACAAGCCTCCCAATTTAATTATCCATTTTCTCTCCTTCATATTAAGTATGGAATGCCAACTGAACTTATCCCTACAATCCCCCATGATGCAATCAATAATCATAAATCTAAAATTTTTATTAGTAAATTTGGAAGTGTGTTTAAACAATGCATTGGACTGCCTTTTGTTTTTGATGACACTCATGTGTTCCCCTATTCTAAGTCTAAGGGGTCATGAAGTCTGACCTTTGTAAAAGGCAGAACATGAGCAGGTGCCCATGTAAATAACCGAATACATACTGCAATTGGCAAAAAAGTTAATATTATAAACATTAGGTGCATTTTTGCTGGTGAATTCTTTTGTCTTGAGTACACTATGGCAATGTGGGCAGTGCCCACAAGCCATGCAACCCCTCAATATATCACCCGTAAGCGTTCTTTGAATAAGGGACTCTCTGTTGTACATAATTCCTTTATAATGGGAAAAATGTGATCCCAATGTTCGACCCCTTTGAAACGAAAAAGAACATTTGTCCCCCAAACATCCCGAGAGTTTGTCCTCCCCAATCAAAATATTTCAATGTCTATTTATGATCTGCATGGAGGTCCTAGTGCTTCTAGCAAAAGTTGTCACAAATCAGATCTGAGACTTGTTGTCAGAAGAACTCCTATGATATTCTAGTAAGTTGGGTCTATTTTGATCCGTAGCCCAATTGCATGCCCTGATGATGTTAACTACTGGATAACCTTTATCCAAAAACTGAGAAATAAGATCCTGTTTATGTAGGTTATAGACCTGGATGTCAGAACAGATCCTTTGGACTCGGAGGAATTGAGATTTAGGAATATTGCGAATTACATGTTGTGGATGAAAACTGCTAGCATGACAGAGGGAGTTATACTAGGGAAACTTCCCATAAATTTGGGTTTCCAAAGTATTGTCAGACTTCCAACTGACAAGAACATCTAAAAAGGTAATATGAGTTTTGTTGAAACTGAGTTTAAACTCAATGCCCCATTTATTTTCATTAAGATAAGCTACAAACTCCTCCAAATAGGTAGCAATCTGACTTCCACACAAGCCAACAATAATTGAGGTAATGCCTCCTGATGTCCATTTCATTAATATACAGATTGTGGCTAGAATTGTAAATTAGCTCCTCCTCCAAATATGCCATGAAGAGATCTGCATACATGGGTGCAAAAGATGCACCCATAGCTGCTCCCTGCACTTGCCAAAAACATTGGTCCTGGAAGTAGAACACATTTTTCATCAACACGTGTTTTGCCAGGCAAACCAAGAAGGTATTGAAGCCTGGTCTGTATAATTCAGACACATACAGCCAATGTTGTAAGGCCATCAACCCAGCCCAATGTGGAATATTCTTGTACAGAGATGTAACATCCAGGGTACACAAAAGCCAATCAGCTTCCAACTGTGAATCAGATATAATCCTCAGAAATTGCATAGTATCCTGGATGCATGACCTGACATGGGCCAGTAATGGTTTCAAATGACAGGTCAGATATTCTGAAAGAGGTTCAGTAAGGGAACCATTCCCTGATACAATGGGTTGGCCCAGTGGATTAACTGGATCCTTGTGTATCTTTGGTAAAAGATAACAATATTGTTTTTTAGGTTCCTGGACCGTAAGTTGCATAAGATCCGAGTAAGAAATGATGCCCTCTTCATTAGCTTTAGCTAGAAAGGCATCAATAGCAAATTTAAACTCCTTAATACGATCCAGTGGCATCACCATATAGTACCTTCCATCCTTGAGTTGTTTAAAGGCCTTGTCCCGATAAGCTATCCACTTTTGAACCACAACCACCCCTCCTTTATCTGCTTGTGAAATAACAATGTTTCTATTGTTCCTTAATCTTTCACTACACTGCATTTCCTCTCAGGTTAGGTTGTTAGAAAAAGTGAAATCATTGCAATTGTTATAATGGAGATCTTTGAGAACATTGTTTTGAAAAATAGACACCGTTTGTGACATAAGATGGATAAAAGAAGATCTTTGGAATCTAAAGCCCCTAGATATATTGGCAGAACTTTCATCAAAAATAAAGCAAGATTAAGCAATCTACAAAATTCAATGACATCTTGGGCAAAAGAATGGTCAGGGACAAAAAAATGAGCACAAAGTTTAGGCCTTTATTCAAAACATTTATTTCCGTCTCAGGCAGGACCACTATAGATATATTATGTACATTCATACAAGGTGCTATTGTTGCGTCATCAACTTGAATAATCCCTCCAGATTGCTTACAGGATTTGTGTTTCCTACCCCCTCTCCAGATCCTAACCCTAAAGGGTGTGCCAGATTACTTCTCTTTGGATCTGGTAGCTCAGCTGTGTGGTATGCATCCACATCCGTGTTGGAAGAACTAGGGGTATCTCTATTCCTTTTCAGAATGGACTTTGGTCTTTTTTTCTTAGGGTTGGTGGGGTTTTCTTTCAGAGAAATTGAACTTGACATTTTTCGGGTTCTTGAAGGCTTTCCCCCTTTCATAGTCACCAAGATCTCTATTAAATTTTTTAATGTTTTTATCTTTTAGTGTCTGCTCCAGACCAAGACGTTCACTACTTAATTGGTTTAAGCAAGACTTTTAAGAAGATAGGGACTCAAAGGCAGCTAAATCTGAACAAAGGGACTCCACTGCCTGTGTGCCCTGTTGGACCATGAGTTCATAATATGCTGCTAAAGCATTAGCAAAGCCAATAGAGACTTGTTGATGTACTTGTGTTAATTGTTCAGCTAATAATTCATCCACATTATGTACCGATGGTTGCAATTTGACTCTGAGTCCCCTAGATGTGATCTGTTTATGTTGGTATGCTTTAAAAAGTTGTAAGTGCCAAATGTTGGTTCTAAGATGTTTCATACATTTTGTAAGTTTTGAAAATGCCCCATTACATTGGCTAACCAGATCACTATCAATGGGCCTAGGGCCGGTGTGAACATCCCCTGGTCCTAATCCAAAAACTTCCAAATTGTCCATATCTGATGATAGACCCTTAATGAGGGAAGCCAAATCCATTTAATCTAAAAACCTTTTGCCAAAAAAATTATTATCAAAAATATATATCAAAAGGAAATCACCTCTGCCAGTCACCAAAGTTTGATAGAAATATATAAAAAATACAGTGGTGAAATTGCTAGACTGTAACACCAAAAACACTAAAGTGTTTTAATGAAATTGGATACATTAGGAATACTTATGCTACGAACCCTATATTCAACACACCCAGGGTCGCGTATACTCAAGCAAATAATCCTGGGGATAAAACCTCTATGTGATGAAAACACTTAAACAGTAAACAAATATGTCAGACCATAGGCCACATCAAAAATACACATATGTTTGCTGATAAAATATTATTCAGCAAACATCAATTTACTCCAGCATAAGAGTAAATGAATATCTAGAAACACTGGAATGTGTACTGATACAATAAATTGCCCTTGTGCTCTGCCTCAATGCAATACAAGAACTAAAAAAAGTTCCAAATGCACACAATGCTACGTATCATACAGCCAACTCAATGAAAGTTCAAAATATAAATCACAAAATATAATTCATACCTAACCCGCATGTTGTCCAGTTGGTTATGATACCATAATAGGCCTTGTGCTAATAACTGAGGCAATCCTAAGAAATGAATTTTAAATGCTCACAATGCCATGTATCATGTAACCTAAAACCAGCCAATCATGAGGACACAAAAATGGTCCAAGATCAAACAAATTCAAATAATCATGGTCCTGTCTAACATATATTCATGCTGTGTTACCATTTATTCTCCAAAATAAATGAGCACATCAATTTGCCTGATGTATAGTGGCCCCAGATGTGGAAAACCAAGGGAACACCACTAAATAAATTCAATCAAATCAAAGGTGGCTGGCATACAACAAAATGTGGTTGTACCTCATATAAAGATAATATGATACCCATACTAAAATGGCCCTAGTCAAAATGTAAATGGGAGTGCATAGCCAGGGGAGAGCCATCAAAATCCATTGAGTCCCCTGATGGATAATTCTATCTAATAATACCTAATGTAAACAGTATAAGAATAGACCTAACACAAATAACCTGAATACAATTAAACAATAATGATCCTTCCCTATGTTATAAAACAGCAAGAAGTCTGAGCATCCTAGAGTTAGCAACAATTATGCATAAAAATGAACTTGTTAGTTGCGACATCAAAAGATATCCTAAATAGATTGAGTTGTTAAACAAGATCTAACAGTGCCCAACATTAACTCTTTTATAGTACCTGAGAACCACCATAAGCATTGCCCACATATGTCTAGATATATAATGAAAAACTATTACCGACCCATATGAGTCAAAATACTATCAAAACATGTGTACAATAAAGTAAATAATTCACCAAAATGAAATATAATGATAACTTAATTGGTACCGACAGTGAACATATCCCATTTTGGTCTAAAATTGTGTGAAGATGACTGCGCAGTATCTGGTTGTTGCCCGCTACTCATTGGTGACATACACCATTATACAAGTTCAAAAAAATGGAATCCAAACCCCTAAAAGTTGAGTAGACCATTCAACCAGATATAGATATAACATCTCAGGATGTTTGGGGGACAAATGTTCTTTTTCGCTCCAAAGGGGTCGAACATTGGGATCACATTTTTCCCATTATAAAGGAATTATGTACAACAGGGAGTCCCATATTCAAAGGACGCTTACAGATGATATATTGAGGGGTTACATGGCTTGTGGGCACTGCTCGCATTGCCACAGGTTACTCAAGACAAAAGAATTCACCAGCAAAAATACACCTAACGTTTATAATATTAACTTTTTTGCCAATTGCAGTACATGTTGGGTTATTTACATGGCCACCTGCTCATGTTCTGCCTTTTATATAGGGCAGACTTCACGACCCCTTAGACTTAGAATAGGGGAACACATGAGTGACATCAAAAACAAAAAGCAGTCCAACACATTGTTAAAACAAACTTTCAAACATATTAATGCAAATTTTAGATTTACGATTATTGATTGCATCATGGGGGATTGTAGGAATAAGTTCATTTGGCATTCCATACTTAATATGAAGGAGAGAAAATGGATAATTAAATTGGGAGGCTTGTTCTCCCCAGGTTTGAATGAACATTACTAATGCATGAAGCATTATCCAATAGGATTTTTGGGGGCTGGTACTTAGGACTTATATAAGAGTGTTGTGGAGCTTATTTCTTTATAGCATTTCACTGATGAAGGCTATTTGGCCAAAACTGGTTTGGTATAGGTGGTTGGGGCTGTTTCCCCACACCTAGTATGTTTTTTTGTTTATACAATTACTATATATTTGCATATGTGTACTTATACACATTAAAATTGATGTATTTTACCACATTTTATGCTGGCTCATTTTTTGGTTTGGTATTTGCACTGTTTAGAGCCTTTGCACCTGCCATACTTGCGGGGTTTCATTGACTTTCATTTGTATTGGAAGGGTATGTCAGACACCTGCAAGATAACTAACATCCTGTCATTGTGAAATGTTTCCACAGGGAGTAACATAATGCTGGGAGACATGGCCTACAGTAGGATCATGTTTGGAACAACACCCATATACAGTGCAGCACCAGTGTATATACCTGTAGGACAATGGCAACTGTTGCACAGTTACACTGTAGCATAACATATTACTGCGGTCCACATTATCCGCTGGGGCTAGGCTGTAACATGTGGTGCTCAATGTATGGGGCACTGCAAACTGACACACATGTGTAGGCTTTACTTGTTAAGCATCTGCAAAAAGGCTGAAGGTGGGGTGTGTCAGCATGACACACCAGTGCACTGCAGCAGGGATCCTAAGGATGCTAAGAATGGTTGTATCTGCACATAGTCAAGCTCAGGAATTGTGGCATATGTAACCCTACCCCCACAGCAATAGTTACGGCAGTGTGTGAACAACAAGGGATGTGCACATGAATAGACCTTGCAATCATGCAGATTAGTGGGACATGTGTAGGGCAGACTGAACATACACTGGCAAATGCAGATGGGCCACTCTAGTATACCCCTGCTAGGAGTAGTGCCTGCTGTAGTACACATAACAATAGGTGCAATGAACCATCATGATAAGGTTGTGCACACATATGCCCATACGGAGTGTATGCATCACGGTCAGCATTCGCACACCTTACACATTCCAGAGACACTGCATGTGAAAGTACAGGAGATATGTCACACATCGGGATCATGTACTGTTAATATATGCGGTGAGGTGGTGCCATGGCAGATCAACGAAGGGTGCGTCATATCAATAAGGGTGTGTACACCCCCCATAGCCATGATATGCTCTGATGGTTGTCAGTGTAATAGTATTGGATCGGTCATACATAGTCCATTGATGTTGAGAGCTGTAAATCAGACATCAGGCATTCACAAATGACATCTGTCCACACATCTTCCCAGGTATGTGTTGCTGAAAAACATAGGGGCTGTGAACATTAAAGCTGACATAACTGACACAGTACTACACATTCAGCAATGGGTTGTACACCTGTGAGGGGTGGTGTACATTACATGGCATGGTGCAAAACAGGTGCACAGAAATACTGTGTACATGGGTGCAGTGGTATACAGGAGAAGGTCCATCACCTAGTGACACAGCACATGCATCACACACATGTATACTGTTGCTAGCATGGATTGACTATAGCTGCACTGCATGCTGTTGTGCACCATATGTTATGCATGTTGACAGATAGATAATAGGAGGACTGTGTGTACTATCATTGTGCAACCTCACCTGTATGGGTTTGTGTGCATCTTGGTGGGTAGTTAGTTTGTCTGTAGAGTCACTCTGGTGAAGTGGAGAGAGGTTGATGCATGTAGGATGCATGTGTGCATGTGTGTGTGTGTTTGTGTAGGTGGCCACATATGCACGTGTAATTGTGGGGTTGTTCATACAGCAGAACCTCCCTTTGGGATCGTACAGTACATGGACATGGACTGCCACATGACACACCAGGAATACTTGTCATGTATGTAATCACAAAACAGCTGATAGTATAATAATGCCTGTAGCATGGAACAGGCATTTAGAGAGAAGGTAGACACCAGGTATACCCTTAATATCGCATTCAGCAGAGAGGTGACTGACAACCCACGTATGCAGCACTATAGTTACATTGGGGAATTACTAGTCTACATCAGGGAGTATATCCATATATTACAGTTGTCACATGATAGGCTGATTGAGCAGCATATCTGGCATGTACTGAGCAATACGTACACATGACACTCCAGTGAGTGATATTATGGAGTGAACATAGTAGCCCCCACATACAGGGTCCATGCTCATGCTATCCAGACATACACAGGGTGAACACTGAATGACAGCAGTGAGGCCATGTAAAACCACTCCACTCAGGTCAGGCAAGTAAAGGAGTAACAGGTCTTGTGTTGTGATCACTTGACTAGGCATTTAGAGGACTGATATGTTAATCAGGGGTATCAATGAGTGTATGTTATCAAGTGTGATGCAGGATGGGGAACGCATGGGAATATACGTGGGACTGTCTGTAAAATCATGGACAGGTAGGTATTAAGGTGGTGTGTCTGTATGTATGTATGTGTGTGTGTGTGTGTGTGTGTGTGTGTGTGTGTGTGTGTGTGTGTGTGTGTGTGTGTGTATATACTGTTATGCAATGCTGTACATGTCTTAAAGTGCATTTATTATTTTCCCCCACAGGTGGCTAGGTGGATCAGGGTCCCTCCTGCATGCACTCTGATGTTGGTGTCCATACAGACACCAAAGATGATGATAGTACTGTTGAGGCACAGGGGGGGTTGTCAGGGGCCAAAACAGTGCCATGATTTGACATCCCCTTTTAGCCACCCCAACCCGCATACAGTTCCCGTCCCTATACATACCCCATCACCAGTGGCCATAGCTGAGGGACAGCTGGCGTTTGGTGGCAGTGCACAGGAAAGTGTGATAACCATGCCTACTGTATCTAGTTGCAGAAGGCATAGCCAGATGTCCGGCAGGGCACCTCATAGGCATATGTCCCAGGGTGCTCATGGTAGGGCCTCTGGTCATCATGCTCCTGTCAGAGGCGACATAGCTGGTACCAGCAGTCACATGTTTCAGGCTGTCACAGCGGTGCAGGCATGTATGAAAAGTTACACCAGACAGGGCCTGAGGCTGCAGAGCGCTGCTCTCACATCTGCAAATGACAACTCCCATGAACTGTCTCATGCCATCCGTGTTTTAACTGAGTTCATGAATAAATGGTCTGGTGAGATGATGGCAATGGCCGTGTGGATGTAGGCCAACAACGCTAACAGCTGGCAGTCAATGTGGACATGCTAGGACAACAAAGGGCTCCCATAGTGGCAGTACCAGCCCCGGCACTAGGGGGGGTGCTGTCCACACCATACCACAGCAGGTCATGAGCACGTCATCCTGGCCAGTCTCATGAGGGACCTGGTTCCAGTGGACATTTGTCATCATCAGGTGAGAGTAGCACATCAGGGCCTGTACCTGGATGTACCCATGGAATCCCTGGCAGGCACAGTCCATGTGTCCATGGCCGGAGGCAGTGAACTGCACACCTTGCCAGGTATGGTCTGCAGCTGTCCATAAACACCTGTGTAGGGCAGCCACATGGCAGAACTGTGTGCAGACATTCCCACACACTATACAAACACACCTAGGGCAACCCCATACCTACACAAACCACATCACCATGCTCAGTTCACCTCATTACACCTCTCACCCACACACATGGTGTCAAATGTATGGCTCACCCTCGGCTTCTGGCAAACCAACAACACACCCTGTGCATATGATGATACCTGTGCCACATCCCTGTCATCCATACCATCAATGCAGGGACAGGCCAATATGGTTCTGATACACATGGTGACTCTACTACAGTGTACCACAGTACTGTAGTGTAACATGTTGTAAAGAGTAAAGTGTAATGCATATATGTCAGGTAGTGTAGCCATCCAGCAATGATGCATTATAGCTGTTAGTAACACCGGTTGATTGTGGTCTCTATAATGTTATCCATTTGTGTTGTAGGTGTACATGTATTAGCACGAGGATGGTCTGCAGTCATATTCCACAATGGGGTATGGCACTTTGGTGGCACCATGGCTGTGACCTATCTGGGGTAGAGTTGAACAGATGTCACAGGTTTGTATAACAGTTATTGCCTGTGCTACATTGACAGGTGACCTGCTGGGACATGTATACTTTGTAACCTGATATAGACCCATCCACATACACGCACACTCTTATTTGGCAACACTGGGACTAGACTCCTATAAAGGCATGTAGTGATAATGAAGTGTGTGGCTTTCATTGCACACACCACACAGCATTTGGGGTGAAGTGTGTTCCAGGTTACATGTTACATGCAGAACATCCCAACAAATGTACAGTATGCTAATGGGGATGTAATGGGTGTATATGGATGATACATAGTGTGACATACCTTCATATACACATTAACAGACACATAACAGGCAGACACACGTCTGAGAGACCTGGGCCTATCACTGCTAACTAACTTGACCATGTGTCCAATGTGTTACAGGAACGCTGCACACAGCACATGCATAAATGGCCTGGATTGTTGTATCAGTGACCTGTATGGTTGATGGTGACAGTGGTAACCATAACGTGGTACATGGGACATATACTGGGTGCACTTGGTGTAATGACAGTGTACACAGCACCCACATCCCTCAGTGGATGTTGTACTCCCTGGAACCCATAATGACACTCTGAAATACCCACTATCACACATTGGCCATGACTGCGATACAACACATTGTATATCCCAACAGTGGTACTACAGGGATATGCATCGAATGCATAAGCCACATGCATAGTAGGGTGTTGCATTATCATGCCTCACCTATGTGCAGCAACAACAATATCTGTACTACTGTATGGCAATGGGTATTGTAATAAGAGTATGTGGCCTCAGAATGCTGTACCCTACAGATATATGGACATGCACACATACACACACTTGCCAGAACACAATGGGTATCCCATGCCCATCAACCCATTTTTACAACACTGTTGTGCTGGTACTGCAAGGCTCATGTAGCTGGTATGGGGAGGATCTTAACAGGGTACATGTAATGTCCCATACAGCAGCATCCACAACTGACTATGGCAATGGGTGTTGCGGTGGTTGTGAAGGCCCTCATGGAATTCCCAAGTACAGGTGTGTTAATATGTGTACACTGCTGTACTCAGTCATGCACACGTACACATGTGTCAGTACTGGGGTGCATCGCTCCAGGTGGTCATAGCTGTGTATCTAGCTATTGTCCAAGGAGAGATGGGTTGTGTGTACAGTGGTATCCTGCCACCTGCTATGTGGCAGCAGGCAATCTATCGACAGACACTACTGTGGTGCCCCTCAGGGTGAGAGTGACATGCATCAGCCAATCCTCCAGGTGCTTCCTGCACATGGCCACAGAGGTGATCAAGTTGGCATGTATTCAACATGCATTACAACACATAGTTAGTGTCTTTGAGGGAGACCTGTACCCAAGTGTGTTCTGTTGACTGTGGTAGTGTAGTGGAGGTATCTGTGGCATGTGGCGTGTACACGATGTTATCTCCTATATGTACCAGTTCTTACACAGCTGGGTAGACATTTCAGTGTCATTCAAGCTTAGGTTGCCTGTACATATCTCAGCTGGATACCTGCCATCTGCACATCTGTACAGGGACTGATAGTCATCTGCTTGGCAAGTAGCCAACAATATGTATGCCATAACTACATATCAGAAGCCCTCACTAACATGTGCTGTACAGACAGTAGTCTACGGTTACATTCCACATGTCAGATCATTGCCCAGTAGGGGTTATATACTGTGACACAGCTAACACACCAGGGATACAACATGAAGGCCTCAGAGTCCAGCTATGCCTGTAGGTGTGCCTGATGTCAGTACTACATTTAGCACTCTACTCTTGCCTGGGTAAGCACTGTCAACAGTAGTACTGCCATAATACACTACATGCCAGTGTGATAGCACGTACCCTGGGCTACTATCCCTGTATGTAACACATTCACATAGATAACAGTGCTGTACATGCCTCATATACATCTGTGTCCCACACATGACACTCACACCCCTTGCTACTGTAATGACAGCACCTAGGCACATGTATTGTACATGGCATTACATACACTTATTACAGATGTCATTGCCCTGCTATGTTATCAGACTGGGTGGTGAGAACTGGTTACCAGGGATAAGCCATGCTTAGCAGGTATCAACATTGCTGCAATATAACAGCTAAACTGATTTGCATACTGGTAAGCAAAGCCTAAACTGTGTAAGAGCCTGTACATTTATCCATAGCTTAGCACCAGCTTAGCACCACTTAGTTTCGTGCAAATGCACTTAAAGCTGCTCAAAACTGCCTTAACCACTATGTATCTGACAGCCCTTGTTCTGCCTGGCAGCAAAATTAACAGTCCTCACAGATCTTGAACCCAGGACTCTGTACACTACAGTCACAGCACTTAACCACTAAGCCATGACCACTGTGAGGACAGATTGTTATTTTTCCAATATATCTGTCAATACACATATTGATTAGTACTGAGCAATTGCCTTTACTTCCACAATTGTGTAGTACTTGTTATTAATATGACTGTTGCATCACATATGTTGTTTTATCATAATGTACACATAACAGATACATATTGTGAGATACATCTGGGAGGGTATACACAACCATGAGGTTTACACATGACAGGAATATGGATATATACATATAATAGGTTGATATATGTCTACATGTACATACACATGTATATTCATACATATGTCTGTATACACATCTGTATACTGCAACATATATATGGCAACGTGTACATCTCTTCGTATGTGGCGCAGTGGTGCAGCAGTTAATGCTGTCACCTCACAGCAAGAGGTTCTCTGTTTCGATTCTTGGCTGGGGTGCCTTCTGTGCAGAGTTTGCATGTTCTCCCTGCGTTCGCGTGGGTTTCCTCCGGGTACTCTGGCTTCCTCCCACATTCTAAAGACATGCTTCTGGAGCATTTCTCCCCGGGCCGCCGCTGAAAACAGGATCTGTGGTACCTAGTCGGACTTTCCCAGTCAACAAATTTTAAATAAAAAAAAATGTACACACACACACACACACACACACACACACACATATATATATATATATATATATATATATATATATATATATATATATATATATTGATATATGCACATATGCACATCCTATGTGTACAGATATGCCTATTTATGTAGATATATATGTAGATAGCTATAATTATATGTGCATACATATCTATTCTGATATACCCATTACTGTCAATATATATGTAGATATCCATAAGTATATGTGCATATGTATCTCTATCTCTATATGTGTAGACATATATTGCTGTGTATAGGTATATATCTGAGTGTTTATATGTATGTATATATGTGTATATATATATATATATATATATATATATATATATATATATATATATATATATATATATATATATACACACACACATATACATATACATATCCAGCTATGTATGTTGATATGTATATGTGTATATATCTATATAGATAGATGGATAATTATATACACATATAGGTTCACCATATGTCCTGAACATGGAGTGGAGCCCTACCTCAGCCCCAACAGTCCCAACCTGTTAGTTCAAGGGGATGTCAGGTATGTATTGCAGGTATATATGTAGACTATTGCTACTGTAATAGTGGTTGTTTTCACAGACATGTTGTGTGTGGGAGGCCACATCTGCTTTTAACATGTGCACCATTGGCTACTGACAGACATCCTAAGGACATCATAGTACAGTACCACTGCTAGCACAGTAATGATCCTGTGGACTACAGCAGAGATATGACAAATAAATGTGGACAGTCTGACACACTCTGGTTAGTCCAGAGGCATATACAGAACCCCTTACTGCAAGACATGTGGATCAAGCCTGATAATGTGGATGTTAACAGCCATGTAGATGGGTACATCACGTAAATACCGGTATACATTTGCCCCATAGGTTATGCATTCAAACATCCCTGTCTCTCCTGACACATAATAACCACTGGTACAGAGGTGCCATGGCCACATACTACAAACTAGTTAGTGACATACATCTGTACAGCATCCCACTGCTTTGTCTGTCATACATGACTGTTATGGTGGCCTTGCAGCAGTACATCTGGCAAGTATCTGGACATAACATCACACTGGGTAAGTACACTAAGCTGCTAGGCATGTAACAAAGCACTGTACAGGCTACAGGCAGACTACCACAACATTGGCCTACATTTCTTATGGGGGAATACACATGTACCTGCATATATAGCAGGTTCTACAGGCATGTCACAGCACAGAGTAACAGACACCTGTGTGAAAGTGAATAACCACAGCTAATGTGAACACAGCCACAGCCACATATGGTAAGCTAGTGTAATATTACAGTTTATGGAATATCTCATCAACACCATCCTCATATGTGCCACTCACACACTAACCCTACATATACTGGGCCACTACATAGTGTGGTCCGATGCCTGTCTGTGGTATGGGACATGTGTGTGTTTGGCCATACAAATATGTAAGCCTATAGGGTAACATGCAGTGGAGCAGCATGTAGCATCAGATAGAACAGGACCAAGAACAATGAATCTACCACAGTCAGTACACAGGCCAAGGTACATATTCACAATACACACATTGTTGACAATCACCATAAGTAGACAGACCTCAGTACTGTACACACAACCACAGAATGCCCAGGTTATGTCCTCAAATATAATACATAACATGTGTAGCAGTCTGATATCTCACTGGCTTATTAGATATGATGTCAATAAATTATGGTGCACAGAACATATGCACCTCTTACTGCATGACATATGTACAAAGGTTGACAGAGTTGTGGCTGGAGGCACAAACACAGGGCCAATATTGACATGTTGCCATGATAACCTCATACATTTACTGTTGTAACAGGGTTTGTTGTAATATATGCCCTATGAGGGATATGAAGTCAGTAACTCTCATGTCTGTCACCATGTACTGACTTCAATCCACACTATGCTTCTGCAGTTCACAGATAGGTGCTCTATGAGTAACACAAGTAACAAAAGGCACCACACACTGCCCAGTCTGCAGATGACCCTACAGATGGGGGTTTCCTCAGAAACATAGCACTGTCATGACAGGTATTAAAACATGTAGAACAGCCATATCCACACATACCCTGTTAAACCAACGTTATTCCGAATGCAGAATAGCAACACTTACAATCTGTAGTCATGTCAGGCACATCCCCCTCCTATGTGTTGGCCTGTTTCCACAGTGTTTGTTGTTAGAGGTAAATCCCCATTCCATCTGTGATGCTGTTTGCCAAACACCAGATCTAGTTCCTGCTCACAGTGACTGAAAAGTCCCAACACCAACATGATGTTCCTAGATACTAGTGTGTTTCCATGCAATTGACTATGGGAATGTTACCACAGCTGTTCCACATGCAATCAGCTAGAGGAGGGCTGCAATTTGTGCAGAGGCCATCAGCTGATCATGAGCATCACTTACAAAACACATGCTGCTGCCTAAGCAAAGCAGGTATAGTTCTCCACATCCACCAGAGAAGGAGTGAGAGAGGTAGACAGAGGCAAAGATAAGTCAGGGATGGGGTGGGAGACTAAAACCTGAGCATGTTTGTGTCACACACCTACCAGTACAGGGTATCAAACCCCAAACTTACTATGTATTGCTATCACATATCTAAGCACTTATTGGATGCACCACATAGCTTACATGTTGATGAGCTCTCCAATCGTATATGTGATGGTGAGTGACATCGGCAACAGTGATATGGTAGAGATACAGTAGGTGTAGTACATGTGCCTGTCCGCAAGAACAGGTGTCAGCATCAACACAGCCACATTCTCTCATGGACTCACACACATTGACACACTTGGCAGGCTCAGGAATACACTTCCTCACTATTTAGTTTGACACAATACAGTACTGTGCAGGTATCACATGCACCGCTTGGGTTATCTGGAGGTTATATGGGCAAAGGGTATGTGGAGGTGTCTAACATCAGACAACATGCTTCAGTATGCCAATGGGGATTGTACTGAGTGTGAATGTGGTCAAAAGCATCATTCACCACACACACAGACACAGGGTGCCAGTACTGACATGCATGCATGCATTGCTTCACGGGTGCGTAGTGGATGACTGTGCCAGAAGGCTATACCAGGCTAGGTAAAGGGTATATCTTGGCATCAGGCCACATGACAATGGTCTATAGTGTGGTTCAGGGGTGTAGTGTCTGGATTGGCCCACACAGGTGGGTACTGTATTCACCATACAGTCACATGGTAACTATTGTGTGCGGCCAACCAACCATTTATATATGCTGACCTTTTGTTTAAAATAACCAATGAGAATCTAGCAATGCTCATAAATATGAATGAATGTATTGAAATACAAATATAAATATAAATATGTAACATTGAACAGGTCAGGAATAAAATACTGTGATTCACAGGTGTAAAATATATATGTACCACTTTTACAATAGCAAATAATGTCATAAAATAAACTTTTATATATAAAAAAACTTCGTAACTGCACTTGTTTGATAATAGAAACTAATTTGTATTGAAAAATCACCAACAATACTCCCATCTAGTGGTCAAGATTGGATATACACTGAATTTCCATCATGAATTTTGTACTCCATTAATAAATGGTAACTGATGTTAAATAGTACATGAAGAATAAATAAATATATATTAAAATCTATGAAATATATATATATGTATGGAATAAATATTGATTGTATATAATATAGGTGTTGTAAATAAAGTATATGAATAAATATATAAATATGTACACAAATATAAAAATAATAATATAAATAGATGACCACAAAACATGAAACAATGACAAGTAATGAGTTGATAATATAAGATAATAATGATGTAAAATAGAATCATATAATGTATGTATATATACAGGCATGAAACATGTGATATTATTAAATAAATAAATATCATAACATAAATATTACTATTGTTACGTAGAGCAAGTATAAAATAAAAAAATGTACCTCTATATTCTATGCCAACGCCTTGATCAAATATGTGAAAAAGCGTATAATATGATACTAAAAATTCATCTAAAAAAGCTTATAGAAAATAATTGATGCAAAATGAACTATTAAAAATGTACCAGAAAATGTAAATATAAATATAAATATAAATGTGAATATAAATATATATGTGTATCAAATATATATATATAAAAACAGTAAAATGAAATGAAAATGAAAATGGAAAGTGTTATAATTTAGCTGCCCTTAATTTTAAAACTGGAGCAAGGGAAATGTTGTCATTTAACCCAGGGAATTTATTTGCCTCCAAAATAATTTGCCAAAATAATTCCCTATATTCTATCTGGGTCTCCCAAAGGCCCCCTCTTTCATCTTTCGCTACCTCATCTAAAATGAAAAATTTATATTTTGCCAAAGGGCAAATTGTCAAGTGTTTATATAGTGCATTGTGTTCTTTCTTCTTTTTGATATCATTCAAATGTTCATAAATCCTTCTTCTGATCTTTTTCTCGGTCTTGCCAACATAGAAGGCCGAGCAGATATCACATAAAGCAATATATACAACTCCAAAAGAATTACAATTGCTGTATGTTTTGCCAACAATATCTTTTTCTCTTGCTTGAACAAAAAATTTTTGTGTATTAGTCATAAATTAATATTGTGAACACATTCCACAGGAATAGTTACCCTTAATTTTATTACTTTTCTTATTTTCCCTATGTTGAACTATTAACCAATCTTTAATGTTGCGTCTTTTTCTAAAAATAATGTTGAAAGAATTAATTGACTTATTGAAATTCAGGTCCGTAATATTAAGGAATTTGTCCCATTCCTTAAAATCACTTGTTTTACAATACCTGCGTCTCCACTATATTGGGTGACAAATGAATGAGTGTACATTGTATCTTTTTTTCTTATTTTCTAATGAACCTAATACTTGAACGTTGGCAACAATAGGTGCAAATATAGGTGCAAATCTATCTTTTCTCCCTTCTGTGACTTTTATTTTAATACAATTACACAAATCTATAGGGTAACCTTTGTCCAAAAACATACTAACCAAAAAATCAATTTCATCACTGAAATCTTGATTATTAGAAGTCATTCTTGAAATCCTAACCATTTGACCTTTTACAATTCTCTTCTTCTGATGTAAAGGGTGTGCACTTTTATAGTGTAAGTAGGAGTTGGAAAAAGTTGTTTTCCTATACACCCTTGACTTCAAATGGTCTCCTTCTTTTTCTAATGTGATGTCCAAATAAATTATGCTATTTACATTGATGTCATGAGTAAATTTTAAAAAAGCAGTAGTCTGGTTAATATACTGGATAAATTCATTTAGCCTGTCAAAACTGTCCTTCCAAAATATAATAATATCATCCAAGAAGTATTTATATAGAACCCAGCAGTCTTTATAACTCCCATTGTAAATGTATTTATCTTCCCATGTATTTAAAACCATATTGGCGTATATTGGAGCACACCTTGCTCCCATGGCCACACCACTTATTTGATGAAAATATTCACCTTGAAAAAATAGATAGTTATGTTTCAAAACTAGTTCCATAAGGTTAACACATACAAGAATTGCATCATCTGTTAATGATTTGAAAGGCCTAATAGCTTCTTTGAACCAATCCATTCCTATATTGTGAGGTATTGAGCCAAACAAATCAATAACATCTATGGTCAGAAAAATAATGTCCTTCATAGTAGTGATATTCTTCACTTTACCCAAAAAATCCCATGAGTCCTTTAAATATGAAATACCCCTAACCATAGTGTCCTTTAACTTAGTATCTATATATTTAGCTAAAGGAGAAATAACTGAACCTTCTGCAGCCACTATAGGACGTAGAGGGGGGTCACTACAATTTTTATGTACTTTGGGGATGCCAAAGATTGAAGGAATTTTAGGTTTACTGTTGTATAAAAATTCAAACATATTGTAGTCAGTAAGTCCCTCCAAAAATAAGTCGTATAAGGTTGTATAAATCCTTTTATACCCAATGTTAATCTCATTGATAGAGATATTATCATATTTAGACTCATCCAGTAAAAGATTGAACATTTTGCCTTCATACATGATAGAGTTCATAAGGAACAATCCTCGCCCTTTATCAGGTTTCATGATTCTCAAGTTAGTGTTTTCTTTTAAACTCTTGAGTAGTGAAAACTTTTTTACTGTAAGGTTTGGAGCAAAATGGTTAATTTTAACTGCTTTTCTTAATTCATTCTCTATAATTTTTTCAAAATTTCTTAGTTGTGGGTGTATGGGGGGGGTTCCATATACTTTTTTTCTTTAATTCATCAGAATAAACTACTTCTCCAGAAGTGCCCCCACAAATTAACTCAAGATTCATTTTTCTCAAAAACATTTTCATGTCAATAATCATTCTAGTAATGTCACACTTAGTTCTTGGTATAAAGTTGAGTCCCTTGGAAACCAACTCAAAATATAAATCATCAATTTCAAGTTCTGTGTAGTTAAAAATGTTAAAATTCTTGTATTTAGCACATGTGCAAATGACTGAGGTGTCACCAGTGTATTGAATATTGGTGTCAATGTTGTTGGTATCAAAGCTCAAAATGCTCTCATTAATTGATGTTTCTGCAGGGATGGTGACTAGTATCTCCTCCCTCTTCCTCTCCCCCCCGTCCATCCTTTCTTCTGATAGTTTTCTTCTCTTTGATTTCTTATCCTTTCTGACCTTCAGAGGGGGGGAAATTCTAAAGGGTCAAAAATGTCATGTCCAAAGTCAGCCCGTCCCTCTTCATTATCCTCAATAATATCATGCCTGTATGTGTCATTGTGTAAAAATCTCTCGTTTTTATAATTAAAAAAAATTATTGGTTTTGGGTATTGGATACCCTTCTCATATTCAAATGTGTCCCTTAAAATTTTTCTTTTTTTCCTTTCTAAAATTCTCTCACATTTCACACATATCTTTTCTCAAATCTATATATTTCTTTCTCTCTAAATCAACAGTAAATAAAAGGTCATTTGTGATTTTTCCATTTACAACATCAATTTGCTTCATTAAACATTCAATATCGTCTTCATTGTTCTTAATAATACTTCTCAGGAGCTCAAAGCCCCATCCATCAAACATATTAAGCAACTTGTCATAGAACTTAGTGCCTTCTTTTACATTGTTAGGGTATTTGTATATACATAAACCCTTAGGAACTATTTTTTCCTGCAGGCACTCTTTTAAATACGCATTATCTATATTCAAAATTCTATATTTAAATAATAAATCCTTAAGTTGATGCAAATGTGAATCACAGTATTTTATTCCTGACCTGTTCAATGTTACATATTTATATTTGTATTTTAATACATTCATTCATATTTATGAGCATTGCTAGATTCTCATTGGTTATTTTAAACAAAAGGTCAGCATATATAAATGGTTGTTTGTCATGTTAGTTCTTGTCTGATGAAGTCTAATTTATGTGACAAAAAACGTGGTATTTGGTTTAACGTTTAACATATAATAAAGCTGTTTGTGGAATCCTAGTTGTCCGGTGCAGTCCGTCCTCTTCACAGTACATTTTTTGTTTATTAGTTTGTTCTTGCACTGCGCTTCATATTTTGGTTTATTAGTTTTTCCATGGAGAGTGAGGACAGTTCTTCCCCGATACATTTGGGCACTGGTACATCTTAAGGGGATCAACTCATGGCACTTATTGGGCAACTGAGTCAGTTAGTTGCACTGCTTACACCTGTTTGCAACATGCTGGTTAGTCAGAAAAGTAACGCGACACCTCCGAGTAACCAAAATGCTCTACGCACGCATGGAGAGAGCAATGGAGGGATAACAAGTAATGGGACTAACCGGGACAGCGTGGCATTTGCAAACACATGTCCTAGTGGAGCCAACAATTTTCCTAACATCGTGAATCGAGACAGTAGCCCTATTTTGGAACAAAATAACTATGGCAACATTTGAAGGCTGCCTGGAAATCAAGGTGACTGTTTATATAACAATGATGTTACTCTCAGCGATTGGCTTAAACGGAAAGTAGCGTTTAAAGACATTTCCTGTATGGACAATGACAATACTAGTACTTATGCTGACCATTTGCATCAACTTAATGATTTATTATTTAAATATAGAATTTTGAATATAGATAATGCGTATTTAAAAGAGTGCCTGCAGGAAAAAATAGTTCCTAAGGGTTTACGTATATACAAATACCCTAACAATGTAAAAGAAGGCACTAAGTTCTATGACAAGTTGCTTAATATGTTTGATGGATGGGGCTTTGAGCTCCTGAGAAGTATTATTAAGAACAATGAAGACGATATTGAATGTTTAATGAAGCAAATTGATGTTGTAAATGGAAAAATCACAAATGACCTTTTATTTACTGTTGATTTAGAGAGAAAGAAATATTTAGATTTGAGAAAAGATATAGATGTGAAATGTGAGAGAATTTTAGAAAAGAAAAAAAGAAAAATTTTAAGGGACACGTTTGAATATGAGAAGGGTATCCAATACCCAAAACCAAGAAATATTTTTAATTATAAAAATGAGTGATTTTTACACAATGACACATACAGGCATGATATTATTGAGGATAATGAAGAGGGACAGGCTGACTTTGGACATGACATTTTTGACCCTTTAGAATTTCCCCCCCTCCAAAGGTCAGAAAGGATAAGAAATCAAAGAGAAGAAAACTATAAGAAGAAAGGATGGAGGGGAGGGGAGGGGGGAGAGGAAGAGGGAGGAGATACTAGTCACCGTCCCTGCAGAAACATCAATTAATGAGAGCATTTTGAGCTTTGATACCAACAACATTAACACCGATATTCAATACACTGGTGACACCTCAGTCATTTGCACATGTGCTAAATACAAGAATTTTAACATTTTTAACTACACAGAACTTGAAATTGATGATTTATATTTTGAGTTGTTTTCCAAGGGACTCAACTTTGTACCAAGAACTAAGTGTGACATTACTAGAATGATTATTGACATGAAAATGTTTTTGAGAAAAATGAATCTTGAGTTAATTTGTGGGGGCACTTCAGGAGAAGTAGTTTATTCTGATGAATTAAAGAAAAAACGTATATGGAACCCCCCCATACACCCACAACTAAGAAATTTTGAAAAAATTATAGAGAATGAATTAAGAAAAGCGGTTAAAATTAACCATTTTGCTCCAAACCTTACAGTAAAAGAGTTTTCACTACTCAAGAGTTTAAAAGAAAACACTAACTTGAGAATCATGAAACCTGATAAAGGGGGAGGATTGGTCCTTATGAGCTCTATCATGTATGAAGGCAAAATGTTCAATCTTTTACTGGATGAGTCTAAATATGATAATATCTCTATCAATGCAATTAACATTGGGTATAAAAGGATTTATACAACCTTATACGACTTATTTTTGGAGGGACTTATTGACTACAATATGTTTGAATTTTTATACAACAGTAAACCTAAAATTCCTTCAATCTTTGGCATCCCCAAAGTACATAAAAATTGTAGTGACCCCCCCTCTACGTCCTATAGTGGCTGCAGAAGGTTCAGTTATTTCTCCTTTAGCTAAATATATAGATACTAAGTTAAAGGACACTAAGGTTAGGGGTATTTCATATTTAAAGGACTCATGGGATTTTTTGGGTAAAGAATATCACTACTACGAAGGACATTATTTTTGTGACCATAGATGTTATTGATTTGTTTGGCTCAATACCTCACAATATAGGAATGGATTGGTTCGAAGAAGCTATTAGGCCTTTCAAATCATTAACAGATGATGAAATTCTTTTATGTGTTAACCTTATGGAACTAGTTTTGAAACATAACTATCTATTTTTTCAAGGCGAATATTTTCATCAAATAAGTGGTGTGGCCATGGGAGCAAGGTGTGCTCCAATATACGCCAATATGGTTTTAAATACATGGGAAGATAAATACATTTACAATGGGAGTTATAAAGACTGCTGGGTTCTATATAAACGCTTCTTGGATGATATTATTATATTTTGGAAGGACAGTTTTGACAGGCTAAATGAATTTATCCAGTATATTAACCAGACTACTGCTTTTTTAAAATTTACTCATGACATCAATGTAAATAGCATAAATTATTTGGACATCACATTAGAAAAAGAAGGAGACCATTTGAAGTCAAGGGTGTATAGGAAAAAAACGTTTTCCAACTCCTACTTACACTATAAAAGTGCACACCCTTTACATCAGAAGAAGAGCATTGTAAAAGGTCAAATGGTTAGGATTTCAAGAATGACTTCTAATAATCAAGATTTCAGTGATGGGGGGGCGTGGCCAAGGATGAACACAGGATAGCAGCAGATTTCTTCAGCTCCACAAACATAACTACATTAACAGGAAATTATTATTTCAAAATTCAGCTAATGGAATAATTTTCTTTCTAATAACGTTTGGAATATCAGTATCTTGAATAATATCTAAAAAAGAAAGAAAATTACCTAATTTTCCTGTCAGAAATCCTTTTGGAAATTTCTCTCTCATCACTTCTGTTCAGAATGAGTTCCAGCAAGGCTAACAGCAAGGATTTCAGCATTAAGAAAGAGCTTCAGACTTTACTATCAACTATTCAGCAACTAACAACTAAAATGGATAGACTGGATGTTAAAACTGATAACTTTATAGAGAAAACCACAAAACAAATTGATGTGCTACACCAAGATCTACAACATCAGGAAACTCAGATTACAGGTATAGAAGAGACACTTAATGATATGGACAACAGAATTAAGGAAGAAGAAATAAACATTGAATTCTTATTGAAACAAAACACACACCTTCAATTCAAACTAGATGACTTGGAAAACAGATCCAGACGCAATAATATAAGGATTTTTGGACTGCCAGAAAATATAGAAGGTAATAACATTACATCTTTTTTAAATGCTTGGCTTCCCAAAACTTTAGATCTGTCAGAGGCATTTTCTTTTGGTATTGAAAGAGTCCATAGGTCTTTATCTAATTCTAATACAAATAAAAAGTATCCTAGATCAGTTATTGTAAGATTTTTATCATCTTATGACAAGGAGATGGTATTAAAATCTGCATGGGCTAAAGCACCTATAAAAATTAATGAAGAAACTGTGTGCCTTGACAATGACTATTCTTCTTTGGTAATATCAAAAAGAAAGGTCATTTTACCATTAATAAGAGAGCTTAAGAAAGCACAGTTCAAAACTCATCTTTTATTTCCTTCCAAACTAAAAATCTTTTTACCTGATGGCCCTAGAATTTTTGAAGACTTGGACTCTGCTTTGCTGCATATTAAAAAAAATAAAATATTAGATAAAATAGAGGATATGGAATGGGCAAGTCCTTCGTTAAAGAGAATGGCAACAGGAACTTCTTGGAAGACATCAGAGAAACAAAAAAGACTAAACAACAAATGACATGTTTTATATTTCTTTGAACTCTTTAATTACAGTTACTACATTTACAAGAAAACCACAAATATCTTAATGATTTGTTCAAAGTTATTTCAATGTGCAAGAACTGAATTTTGTTTTATAAATAATCAAACTTCCTGAGGAACAAATAACCTGATATGAATCAACTTGTTTCTCTTTTGTGACAATGAGACCTAAGGTTAGTAATTTGATACATCTCCTTTCTTTTCTTGTTTTAAATAATGGCATTCTCTTTAATCTAAACATTTAGAGAAGGGTGGGGGAGGGCAGGGAGAAGGGAAGGATGAAAAGAAGGAAATAAGGGGAAAATAATCTATTATCTCTTTAAAATTATTTATGCTGTTTAAATATTACTGCTATATATTATACCATAACTGAATTGCTTAAATATATGATATCAAATAATATGTCATGATATAACTGCAGTTGACTAGAACTAAAGAAGCTGAAAATAGTATGTCTCAAGTTTTACTTTATTAAAACAAACAGCAAGTAAATATCTTTGTAGGTACTTTTTTTTTTTCTCTCTCTTTCTCTCTCTTACTTATAAGGTAATAAGGTTCTGATAATACTGATATGTGTATGTAACAAACTCTGAATGAGAAAATGAAATGGGGCATATAAAAATAAGTTATGTTTATGTTAAACAATTGAAGTCTTGGTTTCACTGCCATAGAGACTGCAATGACTTGTGAAGTGCTTCGAGAAGGTTTTACACTGCATAAATCCATTTGTACTACAAAATGAATGTCTGTCACTTACTTTTATTAAAATTCCCGCCAGAATGTTATGGGAGACAATTTGGGTGTGGGTATCCTCGTGAATAGTGTCCTCGAGTCGTTTTAAAAGCTTCAACATCCAGAAAACACGCAGAGAAGCTGAAAGCAGCCATTTTGAACTTTGACCCCTGATTTCACACAGACTCATCGCATATTCAAGAAGTAAACTGTTTCAGGAAGTAGAACTGCTGTAAATGTGGTATTGTGATGAAAAACGAACTTTATGACAACAAAATGTGAGTTTTTCTTTATAATAATTTACTTATTTAGGATGTAACTTATAAAATATAAAAGTTATAATGATTTTAAATGACTTAATATGCCATAGTAAACAAATGAGATAATTTAGAAGGCATAGAAGGTAAAACTCATGCACATATGTTTTTGAAAGCTTATATGACTGCTGCACTTTAATACATATAGATGCTTATGATTTAAAGATATGTAATGTTATAATGCATTTGCCTTGACTAAAAGACAAGTATGTGCATTATTATGATTATATTTCAGAAGAAAATGTCATGTGATACATTTTAAAGCTGCAGTGCAGATATATAAGATACAGATGGCTTTCATCACAATGATTTATGTATAACTAGGGATCAATATTGCTGTGTAGTATGTTCTTTTAACTTATATATTGTGAATAATCATTTTATTTAAATGGTAAGAATAAGTATAAGAAGGAAGCTTCTAGTGCATGTAATTTAAAGTTTTAAAGCTACTAACAGTAGCGCTATGACAGAAAATGGGAATATCCTAATGTAAGTAATGTCTGAGTCATAATAGCCTGAGATAACAAATGTTATTGAATTCAAATGAGCATAAACATATAATAAGAACTTATTATTACAATTTTTATTAAACTACCATTTTTTTCTCTCTCTTCTCTGCTCCCACTTTCAAGATTGTTAGAATGCTATTATGATTATGAATTTATTATATAGAATAGATGTACATAGCAATATTAGTTGATTATAAATGTTTTATATGATTATATGAAGCTGTTATATAAATTGTTTAAGCCTTGCTATAATAGATAATCAAATTAAATGAGGTTAACTTTAGTTAATAATAGTTAGTATTGAATTAATTTGGTGGCAGCTGGAGTACTGCTGCTTAGGATAGGGGGATAACTTGAGTGGTATTTGCTACTCGAAGTTGGAGTTCTTAACTCCAGGCTGGATGCATTGTTTAATCCAAACAATATTTTCACCTGATTATTATCATGTGTATATAGTTTTGACATCCACATTACATTTTATAAACTCATTGTCACTACAAACAAAAGTTAGAATTACACAAAATTCCATAAGATTTTCATTAAATACAGATGTAATTAATAGAACACCTAAAGGACGAGACATAATATTTATTTTAGTAAATGTTACTCTGATTATAAGTTTTATATGTTTATAAAAGGAATTTCTTTAAACATTAATGGATTGAATAACCCATGTAAAAGGGCAAGTTTAATGAGATATATTAATCTGCATAGAGCCAATTTAATATTCCTTCAAGAAACACATCTCCTAAAAAAAGATATAGATAAATTAGCCACTAATAAATATACAGTCTTGGTTAGCTCAGAACACACACAGAAAAAAAGAGGAGTGGCTATCTTATGGAACAAAAATATGCCCATACCTAAAACTATTAAGTCTTATAAAGATGATAAAGGAATGTTCTGTATGGTTACAATACAGATTAATGGGAAAATATATACATTTATTAATGTATACTGGATACCAGGAATTGGCACTAATACAGTGAAACACCATCTCAATAAGATTATATCATTTTCTATAGGAGATATTATTTTAGCAGGAGATTTTAACTGTATTCTGCATGAAAAAGATACTACTACTATAGGAAAAAGGAAAATCACATCTAATGCAAAACATTTAAATGATTTCATTAATTTATATCATTTGAATGATATTAATAATCAGACAGATTCTAAATCATTACCATACACTTTTTTTTTCTAATAGACATAAAACTTATTCAAGAATAGATAGAGTCTTTATTTCTAACCAACTGGTAACACACTTAATTAATTCTAAGATCATTTCATGTCCTATATCAGATCATAATTCAACTGTCTTTGAATTTATGGTAAATAGCACTTATAATGTTCAGATCAAAAGAATACCAGCATACTTAACTCAACTAAAGGATTATAAAGATTATATACTTACAGAGGTGCAACATTTCTTAGACTTAAACACTACACCTGACGTCTCCATTATTCACATTTGAGATGCTCTAAAATCATATTTATATGGATAAAGTATCAGATGGTATAATAATAAAAGGAAATCTTGGGACAAAGAATTAATAGACATTCAAAACAAATTAGACTCATATAAACATAATAATAAAGAAAATATGGACAAAAAAGTCACTGAGGAAATAAATAAATTAAATGAGAATTACAAAGAAATTTTAAGTCACAAAGTCAAAATAACATTAGAGAAATATAAATTTTTGTCTTACTCAATAAGTCCCAAATATTTACATAGACTTAAAAATAAAACAAAAAGGCTGAATAAACAAAATCACATCAAAGAAATTGTCTCTCCAAGGAAAAAGAAGAACGTCTCTAGTTTACCAGAAATATTAGATGAATTTAGAAATCACTTTCATAACATTAACCATAATAACATTAATATGGATTCTAAAGACAAAATAAAGAACTTTATAGTTACAAACATGAACAAAAAACTTAATAAACAACAGACTAAATTAATAGATAAAAATATTTCATATACAGAGGTTATCACACAAATAAATAAACTTAAATCAAACAAAACACCAGGTAATGATGGTATTATTCCAGAGATTTATAAAATTATTCCTAAGAGTACTTACTCATTAATACATAAGGTTTTCATTTCAGCTCAAAATGAGTTATCAACTCCCCCATCCTGGCAATACACATTTATTTCACCAATTTTGAAACCCAATAAAGACCCAACCAGATGCACTTCATATAAACCTATTTCATTACTTAATGTTGACTATAAAATGTTCATGAATATATTTGCTGACAGATTAAAGACAATTATTCCAGGTATAATAGATATAGATCAGACAGGCTTTATTATAAATAGAAATACTTTTGATAATATAAGGAGAACTTTAACGCTAATTGATTATGCAAACAGAAAAAAGAAAGACTTGGCACTCATTAGTCTTGATATAGGTTCAGCATTTGACTCAGTAAGTTGGGACTATTTGTTTATCTTATTGAAATGTACAAATTTCTCTGATGCATTTGTGAATTTAATTGAACATCTATATAAAGGAGCATTGGCTTACATTAAAATAGGAACATATATCTCACAAAAAATACCCATATTAAAAGGTACAAAACAAGGGTGTCCACTTTCACCATTATTATTTACTTTAATAATGGAGCCTTGGGCTAATTTGATTAGAAACAGCAATGATATAGAAGGATTTGATATAGATGAAAATATAATATCTAAAATCCAACTTTTTGCAGATGATGTTCTAATTACATCAGCAGGAACAAATTCTTCTATGCGGTAATTATTTGACAAGATGACAGATTTCAAGAATATTTCTGGTTTGATGTTTAATGAAGAAAAAATTAAAATATTACCAATATACGCACGGAAAAATGTTCTCACTAATGATTTTCTCAAATATATACCCAATTCAGGTCAAATAACTTACTTAGGCATAATATTAACTAAACATATTAAATCCACTATACATAACAATTATAGTAATTGTCTTCATAATATACAAAATCTTTTCAATAGCAGGAACAATATGTTTTTTACCATGGAAGAAAGACTCACAATTATTAAAATGATAATATTCCCGAAGATATTATACATAATACAATCAATAATACTCCCACCTACAAAAATAATTATTAAGAAATTGAATTCACAAATGTTAAATTTCTTATGGGCACCTAATAGACCTAGGATTGCATTAAAAAAACATACTAATAGTTGGTCTCAAGGGGGCATATCATTTCCAGACTTTAATTTATATGTTATCTCTTCTATTATAAAAGTTATAACATTGCTAATAGATCAGTCATATGTTGCAAAATGGAAGGAATATTGGGAACTAATTAGCATGCACTTCACGAAAATATCATTAATACACAAAAATACTATTGCAAATAATCCCATGTTATGGTTACTAAAAGAGTTTTGTACCTCATCTATTACACCAAAATATATAGCTAGTTACCCATTAAATATTATTATTAGATATCGTAATTTTATATTTATACATCCTAAGTATAAGGAATGGAATTTTATCTTATTTCCTATAATGTATACGCAAGGTATTCTTTTATCATCCACCTCTGAAAGAATTCTTCTAGTTACAGAGAATGATTTAAAGTATTGGTATCAGTTGCTGTCTGACAATAAAGCAAAAAATTTAGACTTCTTAAAGCAAGAATTTGATTTGAGAGACACATGTTGGTTAGAAATTCAGACTTTTAGACACCATCTTATTAATAAACTTGATTTAATGTCTTTAACAGTTAAAGAATCTGTCCCAATTCTGATTGATTACTTGATATCAAATTTACAACATAGGGTTTCTGATAAAGGTAAGCTCTCACACATACATAAAATTATTAGAGATGAAACACATTACAGTTCAGATACTTACTGGAATTATTTCATTTCCATTAATGGTGAATCACCAAAACAACAAGATAAACAATATATATTGGAATCTGCTTATAAAACTACTTCTTCTATTAATCGGAGACTTTTTACCTGGAAATTTTTACATATATCTTTCTATACACCCTTAATGATGAATAAAATAAACAATAAAGACAACATATGTAAGAGATGTAATGTAGAAATAAATGCTGATTGGGCACATATGTTTTATGACTGTATAAAACTGAAGGAATATTGGATCTTAATCAATGATTTTTTGCAGGCTCTTTTCACAGATAATTTCATAGTCTCTAAATCACTTATATTATTTAACACCCCTGTTCCTAAATGTGTTAAAAAGTTAAACTTCCCTTATTATGGTCTATTCTAGCAGTGGCTAGAAAAATAATAACCAGAAATTGGATTTCAGATACTCCTCCTTCATTTAATGAATTTAAAAATGTTATGATTGAAGTGTGTCATATGGAACTAATGACAATAAAGTCAAGAACCATTAGGAAAACATCTTACTATAATATATGGGATACTTTACAAAATTTGTTAAAACAGTCTTAGTTTCATTAGTAAGATGTTACAGTTTAATTAATTGATTTGATTTGCAGTGGATGTCTTTGTAAATACTTTGGTTGTTTTATCAAATGTTATAACTGTTTATATATTAACTGCTTGTATAAGATTGTTATAATATTTATTTTGTATGTTAAAAATAATAAACTTGCTTTAAAAAAAAAGATTTCAGTGATGAAATTGATTTTTTGGTTAGTATGTTTTTGGACAAAGGTTACCCTACAGATTTGTGTAATTGTATTAAAATAGAAGTCACAGAAGGGAAAAAAGATAGATTTGCACCTATATTGAGCTACCACCACCCCCCTATTGTTGCCAACGTTCAAGTATTAGGTTCATTAGAAAATAAGAAAAAAGATACAATGTACACTCATTCATTTGTCACCCAATATAGTGGAGACGCAGGTATTGTAAAACAAGTGATTTTAAGGAATGGGACAAATTCCTTAATATTACGGACCTGATTTTCAATAAGTCGATCGATTCTTTCAACATTATTTTTAGAAAAGGACGCAACATTAAAGATTGGTTGATAGTTCAACATAGGGGAAATAAGAAAAGTAATAAAATTAAGGGTACCTATTCCTGTGGAATGTGTTCACAATGTTCATTTATGACTAATACACAAAAATTTTTGTTCAAGCAAGAGAAAAAGATATTGTTGGCAAAACATACAGCAATTGTAATTCTTTTGGAGTTGTATATATTGCTTTATGTGATATCTGCTCGGCCTTCTATGTTGGCAAGACCGAGAGAAAGATCAGAAGAAGGATTTATGAACATTTGAATGATATCAAAAAGAAGAAAGAACACAATGCACTATAGAAACACTTGACAATTTGCCCTTTGGCAAAATATAAATTTTTCATTTTAGATGAGGTAGCGAAAGATGAAAGAGGGGGCCTCTGGGAGACCCAGACAGAATATAGGGAATTATTTTGGCAAATTATTTTGGAGGCAAATAAATTCCCTGGGTTAAATGACAACATTTCCCTTGCTCCAGTTTTAAAATTAAGGGCAGCTAAATTATAACATTTTCCATTTTCATTTTCATGTCATTTTACTGTTTATATATATATATATATATATATATATATATATATATATATATATATATATATATATATATATTTCATACACATATATATTTATATTCACATTTATATTTATATTTATATTTACATTTACATTTTCTGGTACATTTTTAATAGTTCATTTTGCATCAATTATTTTCTATAAGCTTTTTTAGATTAATTTTTAGTATCATATTATACGCTTTTTCACATATTTGATCAAGGCGTTGGTATAGAATATAGAGGTACATTTTTTATTTTATACTTGCTCTACGTAACAACAGTAGTAATATTTATGTTATGATATTTATTTATTTAGTGTTATACCATAACCCCCCAAAACGTGCACGCTGATTGGCTAGCATGCACATTGTAAATCGAGTTATACTAATGGAAAAAGGTCCGGTCGCCCGGACTTTTTTCCATTAGTGTAACTCTACTTTTAAAACACTGTCTCGCTATGTTAAATGGGTTTAACATAGCGAGACAGCTTTAAAATAAGCAACGGAGATCTCCGTTGCTTATTTTAAAGCTGTCTCGCTATGCTAAACCCATTTAACATAGCGAGACAGGTTTAAAAAGCAACGGAGAAAGCAAGATCTCCGTTGCTTTTACTGTTCGCTATGTTAAATGGGTTTAACATAGCGAGACAGTTAAAATAAGCAACAGACATCTCCGTTGCTTATTTTAAGCTGTCTCGCTATGTTAAACCCATTTAACATAGCTAACAATAAAAAAGCAACGGAGATCTTGCTTTTCCGTTGCTTTTGCCCACTCTGATGTACTGCACAGGCGTGCAGTACATCAGAACTGCCGGATGCCAGACATCTGCGGAAGGGCAGTAAACAGGCATTATACTATGCCATTATTTAAGAAAAGTAATAGTTTCTTTTCTTAAATAATGTCATGGTATAATAGCAATAACCCACTTCTGGGTGTGGGTATTGCTGTATTTACCCACGGTTGGCTTTGTTTGGTCCCTCGGGCTTCGCCCTCGGGATCAAACCACGCCAACCGTGGGTAAATCCAGCATTACCCACACCCAGGCGTGGGTTATTGCTATATTTTCACATGTTTCATGCCTGTATATATACATACATTATATGATTCTATTTTACATCATTATTATCTTATATTATCAATTCATTACTTGTCATTGTTTCATGTTTTGTGGTCATCTATTTATATTATTATTTTTATATTTGTGTACATATTTATATATTTATTCATATACTTTATTTACAACACCTATATTATATACAATCAATATTTATACCATTCATATATATACATTTCATAGATTTTAATATATATTTATTTATTATTCATGTACTATTTAACATCAGTTACCATTTATTTATGGAGTACAAAATTCATGATGGAAATTCAGTGTATATCCAATCTTGACCACTAGATGGGAGTATTGATGGTGATTTTTCAATACAAATTAGCTTCTATTATCAAACAAGTGCAGTTACGAAATTTTTTTATATATAAAAGTTTAATTTTATGACATTATTTGCTATTGTAAAAGTGGTACATATATATTTTACACCTGTGAATCACAGTATTTTATTCCTGACCTGTTTAATGTTACATATTTATATTTATATTTGTATTTCAATACATTCATTCATATTTATGAGCATTGCTAGATTCTCATTGGTTATTTAAAAAAAAAGGTCAGCATATATAAATGGTTGTTTGTCATGTTAGTTCTTGTCTGATGAAGTCTAATTTATGTGACGAAAAACGTGGTATTTGGTTTAACGTTTAACGTATAATAAAGCTGTTTGTGGAATCCTAGTTGTCCGGTGCAGTCCGTCCTCTTCACAGTGCATTTTTTGTTTATTAGTTTGTTCTTGCACTGAGCTTCATATTTTGGTTTATTGTGTGTGGCCATTGCTGTTCAATGCTTGTCATGTATATTTTCTTTGGTCCATGACATGGATGCTGTCTGGGATGTGCACATATCCCACATGCATGTACAGTGACATGTGGAACTGTACCTTGGGTGTCTGGCCAATGTTGTGTACACAGACTGTTATAATCAGATGTGCCTGTCCTTGCCTCATGTGCTGGGGAACAGATAATGCACAGCAGGTTGACCCTGCACCTACACTGATAGCATGATACAGGTATTCTCTGGTTTCAGTGGTATATGTCCATACAGAGCATGTGTATAAGGCATGGTATGTCCATTGTGGGTCACATTTGATGGCACCACAGTTGTTGCAGGCATCCAGTGGGGAGCATAGTGAAGGCACACTGTCTGCATGTACGAGCGTATTTTACTGATGGACAGGGTGCACATGCCCTCTGTCATCCACTGCAATCACATCATGGTTACTAGCTGTGGGCAATATGTAGGGTACTACCAACATAGCAGTTGTTGCCTAGACAAGTGTGTTTGTATATGAGACATTGGTTGAGAGTGTTCTCTATGTAATACAAGGGTTGCTAACGTTTTTCACCAGGCCTTGATGTCACATGCAGGGGTATGGATTGCCACACCAGCCTCTTGGCTAATTCACATCTGTTATCTTGTAAGGTGGACATTGTGACATATAACACGGCCACCATATAAGAAATTTGCAAAACACACTTCACAATGAGTCCTGCTGTTACACACTTACAGCCACCTCCCCACAGAAAACGAATGACAAACACAGACACACACACCTGTCATGCCTTGGATTAGAGCTCCTACATAACTAGTTTATTACACTACAGCATTTCACAGTTATAGGACATGGCACAGAGATTACTGGAGTACTCTTTCCTCAAAGGTGTATTTCACAGTGAATGACATCAGCAGGCTTGCCAAAGTAGGACATTTGAATTGTAGTGAGTGTGACTAGCCTAAAAAGCATTGTTCTCTACACAGACACAGAAATACACACACAAACATCCACACTTGCCATGTGTGGGAATAGAACCCCTACTAAAGTACTGTATCACACTATGCTGTTATAGGATGCACCACAGAGATTACTGGGCTACATCTTTCCCAAAGGTGTATTTCAAAGTGAGTGACATCAGCAGCCTTGCCAAAGTAGGGCATATGAATTGTAATGAGTGTGAATAGCCTAAAAAGCAGTGCTTCCTACACACACACACATACACACACACACACACACACACACACACACACACACACACACACACACTGTTGCTATGTATGTAACTTGTTTAGTACATTACAGCATTACACAGTTATAGGACGTGCCATGAAGATTACTGGGCTACACCTTTCCCAATGGTGCATTTCACAGTGAATGACATCAGCAGCCTTGCCAAAGTAGGGCATTTGAATTGTAGTGAGTGTGACTAGCCTAAAAAGCATTGCTCCCTACACAGAGACACACACAATTGCCATGTCTGGGATTAGAACTTCTACCTAATTAGTTTAGCACACTACAGTATTACACAGTTATAGGATGTGCCACAGAGATTAGTGGGCTACACCTTTCCCAAAGGTGTATTTCACTGTGAATGACATCAGCAGCCTTGCTAAAGTAGGGCTTTTGAATTGTAATGAATGTGACTAGCCTAAAAAGCATTGCTCCCTACACAGACAGAAACACACACACACACAGTTGCCATGTGACTAGCCTAAAAAGCACTGCTCCCTACACAGACAGAAACACACATAGTTGCCATGTCTGGGATTAGAACTCTTACCTAACTAGTTTATCACACTACAGCATTACGCAGCTTTCGAAAGTGCCACAGAGATTACTGGGCTACTCCATTCCCAAAGTTGTATGTCAAAGTGGATCACATCAGCAGGCTTGTCATGGTAGGGCTATGGGGAAGGCAATATGTGTGCATGGGCTATAACCCATTCATCTAGAGGTTGACACACCACATGCAGGCACACACACAGGGTTATATTCTGCAGGTACATGTATACATCTGCTAGATGACTACTGCCTTGTGCAGTCATGTTGCACAGCTACCACTTGCACCTCATAGTCTGTAATGCTGATGGATACCAGTGGCTAATTTCTACAGTGAGTAACATTTACACATCATGTGGTTGTAGCCATTTGGCTGTGAGCTGGGTGGGACAGGCCTCATGATGGATGGCTCTTTGTCACAGTCACTCTCTTCCACACATCTATGTATGTCTACGTTTGGCATATTATAGTGTGTTGTCCTTGGATATATGTCTGTATTCCTATCCAATGTGTGTGAATTTGGTGTATACTGAGGAGTGTATGCACTAACATCTGCAACTGTCAGATATGTATGGTCCACTGTTGTTTGCAGACATTGGCTTCATTTGTTTTAGTGTGTGAGCATGCCCAGTATGATCTTTCAGTATGTTGTTGTCTGAAATTGCCTTCATTTCTCTGTGTGTGAGTATGCCCAGTTTGCCCTTCTGTATTGAATGTGTGGATCCATTCCAGGTAGTTTTTACTTCAGTGCAGATCTTTGTGTTGTACACCTACAGGTAGCAAACTGTTTCTGCAGGCTATCCGTAGATCATTTAGCAATATGGGGTCAAACTGTGCAAGGGATAGTGTGTACTGTAGGTGATTGTGTCTGTGCTGCTTCTGCTACATGGTACTGATGTTAGCAGAGATTTTCAGACATGTGTACTGTTATGCAGTGTGATGTTTTATGTCCTCAAGTATTGTCAGGTGGACATTCCTGCTCAAAGTGATGTCCTAGGGAAAAAGGGTGAATGCAGCTGTGTCCGGTATTGTGAGCAAATGCCTACATATTCATGGAAAGTTATACCATTCTGAAGGAGGAGGTGCAGAAACATGCTGCTGGGTCTGTGTATCCAGTTCAGCACCTTGGTACAGTGCTGACAGAGGATTCCATAGTTGTACATCCATCAACATGACAGTATGGTCTTATATTTCTGTGGCAATACCTCACAGCTGTACAGATTCACACAGGTTACCCAGAGGCAGGGGTCATAAGTCAGGACATTACCCCTATTGTGGTGTATGGGCAGGTTTGTAGCCACACATTTATGTGTTTGCAGCCAGGGATAGTGCATGCACACAGCTGTGTGTTGGACCTTTCACATTCCATGCTGCCCATGCTCTCACCCCCTCTAGTATTCTATCCTCTTCCATACATTATGCATACATTTTCTGATACTTTCCCTAAGGTTATCACCTCATCACAGCTGTGTTTCTGTGTTGGTCCATAGTTCATGCAGTGGGACATGGTGTACATGTTACTGTGGTTTATCCACATGGCCTTGCATATGGTTTATGTGGAGTGTGTTATGTTGTTATTTGGGTATCCATGACATGACATGCATTGGCAGTATGTGTGAGACACAGGCCTGTGGTAGTGGCCTGTAGGCCATTTGGTGGTGATGCGGGCCAGCTGTAGCAGGCTGTTGCATTCTGTCAGTCCTACAGTCCCAGACCACCATACAGTATATTCCCCTGGAGTGACAGGGTAGGTGTGCTACGTTTTCATGCCAATATTTTCTATCAGTATTGATCAGGTGGTGTGGATGCTGGCAGGGTGCTACCTACAGTTAGGGACACACCTGCATGGGACACCTGCACTGCATGCTGCATTCTTTCACTATTGCCATATAGAGGTGGGGGTCATATTGTACCCATTCCCAACAGCAGGTATACAACCAGAGAGGTACCTGTGGGTGGTGTTTGGGTGAGCTGGGTTCATGTGTGCTATGGACACTACTTGCATCTGATGCACGGATATGATGGGGCATTCCAGTTATGCTGGCATGTGCAGGTACATCAGCTGTTTCCCAGTACATCAGTCCCATCACCTTTGTGATCTGCAAGTGTTCGGGCAGACAACACCGGCATTCCCTATTACAGGCTCAGATAATGTGATGCATACTTGTATGAACATTTCCATGGGTGAGTCCATTTCAAAGTTACATATTATATACTGTATGTCTGAGGTACTTTACCCTGTGTACTGCTTGTATATCTAGCTCAACAGCCATGCCATGTCAATCTTTCAGATGGTGACACATATTACCACCATGCATTTACAATGGCCTACTGCTAGCATGTGTTATACTGGTGGGTATTGTCTTTGGCACTGCAGTTGTGAGGACTTGGCCCTATCATCAGTAGTGGACAATGGCCACCAGGTCATACCTCAACATGCATACATACAGACCACTCTCAAACAATATGAAACACACACACACACCTAACGCACACATACCTGCATATTGTACAAATGCTACAATCTATCCTGCTTCCTTGGCCACTTCTGGACATCTGTGCTCTACTGGTATTATACCTACATAGGTTCACTGGTTCATAGGTTGGTAATAGGCTATCGGCCCTAAGGCCTATGCATGCCTAGCCATAACAATTCCCTGGAAATTTCTTTCCACAATATTTACTTCTCTGGGCCCTTGTCTAGCAGGGTGACTGACATGATCCCCGGGGTGAATTTCCTATCTCCCATCCAATCATCAAGGTTCCTTTTGAAGAGGGCCAATGAGGCGTTCTGCTTGACATGTATGGGCAGTCTATTCCAGAGAATGGGGAGTCTCTGGGTCAGAAGCATATCCCTCCAGCATGTTTTGTTCATTGTGATGATAAGGTTTAGATCCCTGGAGCGTGTGGCTCTGAGGGATTGGGATTTCTTTAAGTGGAGCATGTCCAACAGCTCAGGATTTGACATGGCCTTGTATGTTAAGCAGAGATTGCCTCTGAGTAGACGATATGCCACAGAGTACAGCTAGAGTTTTTTTAGACGGTCAGTATATAGCATCTGCTTTAGACCTGTGATTCTTTTAGTTAGGTATTTCTGTGGCCTTTCCAGCTGTTGCAGATGTCTTGTGAGGTACATACCAAATGGGGCATTATACTCTATAATGGGTCTAATGAGGGATGAGTACAGTGGGACAATGACCTCTTTTTTCTGGATGAAAAGCCCTTAGTGATGAGGTGTGCCACATAGAAGGATTTCCTGACTGTTGTGGTGATGTGGTTATCAAACGTGACACCACTGTCCACTTGTGTCCCTAACTCTCTCATCACACTTTCGATGTTTAGTATCCTGCCACCTATGTGGTAGTTCTTGGGTACATGTTTTTTTCCAAAGGGGATAACTATACATTTCTTGGCATTAAGCTTGAGCCCATGGCTCTGGCACCAGGCATCTGTTTCTGTAAGGCCCTTTTGTAGAATATCCACATCATTTGGAGATTCTATAATGGCTCCCAGTTTGCAGTCATCTGCAAACTTTGTTAGCCAGAGTCCCTTAGTGTTGGCTTGTACTTCAGAGAAGTAGATGCCAAACAAGAGTGGTCCCAGGACTGAACCCTGAGGTACTCCACTTGTCACTTGTCTGGAGCTGGATTCGGAGTCTGCTACTTTTACAGTCTGGGTTCTGTCAATAAGCCAGTTGGCAACCCATTGAGTGACGTAGGGATTTATGTCCAGGTTAGTAAGTTTATCTATGATTCCAGAGTGGGGGATAGTGTTGAAGGCCTTGGCGAGGTCCAGATAGGCTGTGTGGACCACCTTACCCTCGTCCACAGCTCTGGAGACTGATTCGAAGAAGTCAATCAGATTCAGGAGAAAAGAACAGCCATTCACAAACCCAAACTGGGTAGGGTCCAGTGTTTGAAGGTTGCCAATGTCTTTGTTTATAAGTTCCAAGATAATGCGTTCCATGCCCTTTCAGATCAGGCTTGTCAGACTGATGGGACGGTAGTTCCCGGGATCCAAGGCAGATCCTCCCTTATGGAGCGGGATAACTGTAGCTGTGCGCCACTCAGTGGGCATGAAGCCTGAGGGGAGGCTATGATTAAACAGGACACTTAGGTGGTGTGCCAGTTCATTTTGTAGTTCATGTAGTACACAGCCTGGGATGTCACCTGGTCCCATGGATGCTGTATTCTTAGCTTTGGAGAGTGCTGTTTCTACCTGTGTGGCTGTGATTACTGGAATTTGGCAATCGTTTGGTATTGAGATGGGCCTTTTAGGGGGTGAGAAGGGGGTGAAGTTGGCACTAAATCGATCTGCCAGGATATTGGCAATATCCTTGGGATCAGTATATTTAATACTATTCTGTTGTAGCTCAGAGCAGATCTGAGCATTGCCATTTAGATTCTTGACATAACTATAGAATGCCTTGTGGTTGTCTTTGGAATCTTTGGCAATTTTATTTTCGTAACTAGCTTTTGATGATTTTATGAGGGATCTCAGTTTCTTACTGAGGCTTGTGAAGGAGTTTTTTGCATCATGGGATTTTCCTCTTTTCTGCAACAGTTTCTTCCTTCTGTTGTATAGTTTGTTTATAGCAGGGGACCACCAGATTGGCTTTCTTTTTTTGGAAAAGATCATCTTGGTTCTATTTGGGATGGCACGATTCATGTACGAGTGCATGTGCTCGTACAGTGCCTTAGTGTAGGATACTGCAGTCGAGCTTCCAGATCCCGTCTGCGTGGGTATTGTGAAGTTTGTCACTTCTGACTTCAGTAGCATGAAGTTGGCTTTAGAGAACTTTTTAAGGAGGTTTCCTTACTGGGGGGTGGGGGTGGGATGTGGATGTCAAGGGTGATTTGCTTATGGTCAGACCTGACCAATGAGGGGGTGACCACTGTTGTGGAGCATCTGTCTCCCATGTTGGTAATGACCAGGTATAGGATATTGGAGCCCCTGGTGGGACAATGGATTAGTTGATCCAGGGCATTGGAATTTATAAACTCCAAGAACCGTTGGGAAAAGGAGTTGGTACCTGAGTAGTTTTTCCAATTAATGGCAGGGTAGTTGAAATCACCCAGTATTAGGGTGTTTGGTTGTATCTTATTTTCCAGTATGTTTAGGAAGGTGTAGTGAGAATCTTGGGGTATTGTGGGGGATCTGTAGCAAGCTACAATTTGGATTGCAGTCTTACCTAGTGTTAGTTGCACCTGGAGAATTTCAGATGCATTGTGTTGGGCAACTAGCCTGGAGGTGTGAATATCCTTTGTGAATATGGGCACTCCTCCACCTTTAGTGTTTCGGTCTTGGTTTTGTGGCCGAAAAGTGTGGTAAGAATTGTAGCCTGGTATTGCAGTGGTGCTCTCTGGAGCCTTGAACCAGGTCTCAGTCACTGCACAGATATAGATGTTCTCCATTTTTAGGAGTGCCTCCAGAGTGTGCATTTTGAGGTTTAGACTTCTAGCATTCAGTAGCATTACCTTCAGATTTTGCATGCTTGTATCTGTTACAGTGGTGGTTTTATCCTTTGAACCTTGCCTAAAAAAGGCACTATAGGGGTGGCAAGAGCTTTAGCCAGTAACCTGAATCCCAGGGGTGACAGGTGCAGACCATCTCCGGCAAAGCATTGTGGTTTGTCGATCATGTCCTCCTAGGCAGACAAATACTGGATCCCCTTTGTATGACACCAGAAGCTTAGCCAATTGTTGAAGTCAATCATTTTGTCCTTATACTGTGGTATCATTCTGGGTGAAGGCAGGATGCTACTCAGGGCTAGGGTCATAACTGCCTGGGTCACATTATCAAAGAGCTCTTCCATGTCTCTTTTCATGTAGTCCAGAGAGGTACATCTCAAGTCATTCACTCCAGCATGGACAATGACAGAGTCATATTTGTACTTGTTGTGGAGTGACTTGAGTGCATGCGTTATGTGGCAGATCCTGGCACCTGACAGGCAGCTGACTGTAATTTTCTCCTTGTTCAGCCTGGTGAGTGGGACATCAGTGTGCCTGACTATAGAGTCACCTATGACTAAAGTGTTGGGTACATTGTCTTGCCTTAGGGGCTGTTGTTGGGTGGCACACTGGTGTTGTGAGCTATGTGTCACTTTGGTTGTGACTGGTGTTTGCTTGCGTTTCGGCTTCGGAGGTCCTTGTTGCTTGGGCAGGTTAATGTTAAGGGCCTCCGCATATGTGGGTTTAGTGTTGCTATGTATGGGTGTTGATGGTGTGAGTTTTGAAGGGCTATGAGTTGCTAGAAGTGTAATGCAGGTGTTAGCCTTCTCCTCTTGACTATCTAACACAATCTTGACCGGAGAGAGCTTTGCTTCCAGTTTGGCTATGTAAGTGCATCTCTCGCAGGTTGTAGTGTTGGGTGGTAGGAGGAGAGGATTGTCTGTGTACATGATGCAGTTGCCGCATTGCCCCAGTATGCCCAGATTCACCAGGTAGACAGGAAAAATCACCAGAAGCTGACCCTTGGACATACCTGTTTAGGTGCTTTTTTGTAAAGTTTAAGAGCTGTTTTCCCTTACCTTTGCAAGGTACTTTGCAATTGTAGGCTGTTTAGTGCCTATGATTTATTTCTCCTTATTGACAAGGAGAGCTGAGTGCTTGTATCAGTTTCAGGCTTCCTAGTGCTTTCCAGCAGGTTCTAGAGCAAGTACTAGTCACAGGGGTACAGATTTTAGTGCTACTACTGAGAAGCCAGCTAGTTTTAAGGGAAAATTTGAAGACCATCTTTCTGACACCTGGAATAGTTTAACTGTAGCCTCATAGTGCTGCACAAGTTGAAAAATGTGCAAACACACACGTTTTAAGCTAGAAAGTTGAATGGGATAGAAATCAGCCCAAAAATGCTAATAAAATTACAATTTCAGAGCTGGAAACCACTCCTCTAGCGTTAGATAGGCAGTACAATGCTCACCAGTCCCACTGGTAGGCAGTAGGACTTCCCTCTACCACAGCAAGGTTTGGATAGCTCTGAGCACAGAAAATAAAGTCCTGAGACAAGCAAAGCCTGGGATATGGACTGGCTAGAAAAGGTGGGAAACGAGCAAACAAGATAGTATATATATATATATATATATATATATATATATATATTTTTTTTTTTTTTGTTGTTGAAACAGGCTAAACAATGCAATAATACAGTAAATAAACACAGAAAAGGCTAACACACTTGAGTGTGTAGTCCTAAACAGTAAATGCAATTAAAACTCTACAAAATTAGCAATTTAAAACTTTTTAAATGAAGCAAGGCAAGTGCACAACTGAAAAATGATTTAAGAGGCAGTAACACAGCAGAATAAGTAGCTAGTCTACATATACAGAGAAGTCTATATATACAGAAAGGCAGCTAAAACACACAAACACTTCAGATGCAGTGCAACCTAGAGCACTTGAGTTGTAGCAATATTAAGGCAATTACAGTTATAATAAATGCTGTAAAATATCCTATATATTTCCAAAATGTTTAACAAGCACAGTCAGAACATAAGGAAATTCAGGCAAAAATGTTTTTTTTTTTTTTTTTTTTTTTTTTTTTTTTTTTTTTTTTTTTGTACACATACATTTTACTACATTTCTACATATGATTGGGGGGGCACACACAGGATTGAGGGGGTACACCTGACTGTTACTAAATTTCTACATAGGATTGGAAGCACACCTGACTCTTATTACATGTCAATATAGGATATGGGGGGGCACACCTGACTGTTTCTACATTGCTACACAGGATTGGGGGGTACACCTGACTGTTACTACATTTCTACATAGGATTTTGGGGGCACACCTGACTGTTTTTACATTGCTAAACAGGATTGGGGGGCACACCTGACACTTGTACACATTTGCTATGACTGTACTGGTATGTCAGGTACTCCATTTCATTTTGCTTTCTAACCTATGATGCTGACTAGAGACATATCAGTGTACTACAGGTCTAATGTTTGCTTGACCTACATGTTACTTTTTGACTTCCTACCCTTCAGAACTAACATCCCACTGCCTGACCTGATGTAGTCTGTCTGTGTAGGTCTGGGAGGGAGGGTAGCCATATGCATCATTCAGAGGCCTTAGCACAGCCTTTGTTTGTGTCTGTCTACACCTGTCCTGCTGGCTGTGACTGTTGTTGGGTATGTGAACCTCCCTGACTGGCATGTGTGTGTCATATGGACACACATGTGACCCAGCACATTTCCTGCAGTGGGTTTTGTCACCATGTGTAGTACTGGCTACTATGATGACACCATCATTTGCTACAGATCTCATACTGGCACTATAGGTGTCTACTATCTGCTGGCATCCCATTCAGCCACCCAATTCCCTTGCATGCTCACATCCATACCATAGATACAGGTAACAACACATACTACTACATTCGGCAATTGGTAAGTTGAGTGACTTACCTTGTGGGTGTGCCAGTATTGAGGGTGGTGCTGGAGGGCTGCCTATGTTGGCTGCACATAGTACACTCCCTACACATGGTTGAGGACAGGTATGTTTGGCATCCCTTTTACTGTATGTGCGAGTCAGAGAGAGGTATCATTCCCTGGGTCCCTCCTGTGTCAGTGTATGTCTATGCATTGCCTCTTTGCCAAGGCTAGGGCATACTGGGCACAGCTCCATCTGCCTACTGGGGCAGGCTCAGGTTGTTCCTCCTCTGAGTCACTCTGTGCCTGTGCAGGCCTTTGCAATGGTGGGGGCTGTGTGGCCCTGCCCTGTGCTGTTCCTGCTGCAGCTGTTTCCGCAGGATCATATTGTGTAGCATGGCACATACAATGACAATTTAAGTACATGTAGCTGGTGAGTACAGAGAAGCTTAACCAGATGTGTCCAGGCACCGGAACTGTGACTTGAGCATCCCAAACGCACGCTCCATTATGATTCTAGTCTGTGCCTGTGCCTCATTATGGAGTTCTTGTTCAGGTGTGTGTGCATTTCTGATGGGTGTCATCAACCATGGCTCCAGTGCATAACTAGCATCCCCTACTAGATGACCATAAGGGATGTCCCCATTGACAAATCTCTGGTACAGCTGCATCAGATGCCAGATGTGGGAATTGTGATCGCATCCAGGGCAGCCAGCACACACATTTATTATTATGCCCTGGGCATCGCACATGACCTGGCAGTTGATGAAGGGGAAGCCCTTGTGGTTGATGTACAGCCTACCCCGCTCACCAGTTGGTGCTTTGATGCATATGTGCATGCAGTTTATAGCACCCACTACCTCAGGGTATTATGCTATTTGGTGAAAGAGACACATATTGCTGGCCAACGCCTCACGGGTGTTGGGGAAATATACGTACTCACCGGCATGTGCTGACATGGCATCCAGGAACTGGTGGAGTACCCTGGATGCTGATGCCTGTGAGAGCCCCATGATATCCCCAGTTGGCCTTTGGAAGGTACCTGTAGCTAGTATTCTTAGGCCTACACAGACCTTGGTATCCACTGGGATGGGTTCCTTTCTGTTAGTTATGTGTGTGAGGAGTGGCCAGCACAGCTCAACAATATGCTGTAGGAGGTCCCTGTCCACCCTATAGCACTCCACTATCTCCAGCTCATGTAGCCCCAGGTAGGTTACCCTGGATCTGTACACTCTTCTCTGTCTCCTCACCATGGGTTGGTTAACAGCATTCACATCCTCACCACCCTCAGCCTCTTCCACATGTTGTTGTATGATAGCTATTGCAGCCCCTATCATTTTGTTGTTTTTGTTTGTTAAAAGTTCCTCGCTTGTATACACTGGTGGTGTAGAGTACGTGGGAAAAAACAGATTGATAGGTGTTTGGATAGTTTATAGTAGTGTTTTGGGCTGGGCTGGTCTGCTGCCTGTGTAATTGGCTGATTCTGATACATTTCACCTGCCAGCTATGCTAGTTCTCCTAGATTACATTCCTACTGCTGTTTTCCATTCCCATTGCCTTCTTGTTTAAGACTGGGGACGTGCCACACAAACACAGTGCTGAAATATGCATAGAGCTGCTATTTCTTGATTTACTTTTTTTTTTATGTTTAAAACCTGGTGAGTAGTGTGCACACCCGCTTAGGCAATGTAAAGAGTGTTAGGCAGCCTCAGACACACCCCCTTGCTTAGCTCTACTAAGATAACGGCAAACCCGAGCCACAGGGCTTCAATCTACTTACAGAATGCCTGACACACACCCCCTATGATGTCAGCTAACTCCTAGGCTTGCACCAAGCCATTCATTCTCTTACACTGTTGGGTGCTGACTAGCATGCAGGGCAAATCTGGGATTCAGTATCATTCCCCTCATTTGCATAGGATTGCCTGCTGATGTATAGTTACAGGTCCCACACATTGCCTCCCCCCTTAGCAACCACTATTCACTGGCCATGTTGTCTTCTGCCTGCCATTGAGTATAATGGCAAAATAGTGATTTTGATTAGAATGTTTATTTTAGGTTTATTTTCTTAATTTTCACCCAATCCCATTTGCACGCCACTGCCCTACACTAAAACAGCTGAGATCATCTAAAAAAAATAAAAGTATATACTCTTTATTTTTGCAACTTTTTTCCATGCCAATGGCCTTATATTTGGCCATTGGCATGCTTTCTACATAATATCCACCCTTTATTTGGAGCTGTCATAGCTCCATTTTGTAGTTTGAAGAAATGCACTCCGTTACTGGCGGAGTACACTTCTGCAGATTACACTAGTCCTGTATGGCCGGCTTCCAGCTTCCTGGATCACAAATTCACCTCATTTGCATAGATTTCTCCTGCAAATGTGGTAATTGGCATACAGGGGCTGAGTCTGTGCAGGACTGGTGCAGGAGCGCTTGTGCATGTCCCTACAGCTTATTCCTGGATTGCACATCAGACATATTGCCTGCTGGAGCTCCTGCACTAGTCCTGCACACCGTGCAGGGCTTGCTGAATCTGGGACAATGCCTTAACTCTGCTATATTTTTTTTTGTCTGACAGGATTTTATTATACACACTTAAAAAATTATGTTTATATATATTTAGATTCTTTTTCAACAAGCTTGAAAGAAAAATCAAGTTTTTATGTTTTTTCTTTGATTTTTTTTTTCCTGTCAGAAATTTTATTGACTGTTGTGACAAAATCATCCACTCATAAGTGAATTCTCAAAACAACTCAGTGAAAATGAAACTACAGTCTATAACTGGCAGATTCCAAGAGCTTTCTATTAAATTTGATAAACTTGAGATCATTCCAAGGAACAAGCAGAAATGTTAAAACAGATCATAAAACAACAATTTCTTCATATCTCAGCAACAGAAGGCACATTAAATGTTCTGGATAGTTGAATGACATATTGTGAGAATCACACATAATTCCTGTTAAAACAAAATACTTCACTTATGGAAAAAAATAAAGGATCTAGAAAGTAGATCTAGAAGAAATAATATTAGAATATATGGAATACCAGAAAAGGAAGAAGGAGATAATATGTTGTAGTTTTTAACTTACTGGATGTCTAAAATTCTAAATTTACTAGAAGCTCTCTCTTTTGGTGTTGAGAGAGCAACTAGATCTCTTTCAACTTCTTCTTTGAAGAAAAATCCTCATGTCTCCAGAACTATTATTGTAAAATTTCTCTCCAACCAAGAAAAGGACCTGGTGCTGTAGACTGCTTGAGCTAATTAAATAACAACACTGTCAGGTTTTACAGTGACTATACTGCATCCGTTATGATCAAAAGGAAAGCATGTATTCCATTTATAAAAACTTAAAGAAGGTAAATGTTAAAAAATAAAAGAAAAGTAATGTTCTCTTTTTCTATTTTGCCTAAATAGCTTTTTTACAGGTATTCAATTTTGTCATCTGTTACAGTTCATCATCAAATACAAGATAAAGCAAAAACAATGTGTTTATATTTTATCAAAATACCCTTTCTATAGTATCTGAGATAGTATATATATATATATATATATATATATATATATATATATATATATATATATATATATATATATATATATATATATATATATATTGTTAGTACTATTACTTAAAAGTCCCTTTGTTATTTTATTTTAATTCTCTTTAACATTATTTTCAAACAGAGAGAGTAGTGTGCATGTGGTGGTGGGGATGTACTGACAGTATCTGAGATAGTGTGTACATATATATTAATATTAATATTAACATTAATTTTACTTATGGGTCTCTTTATTATTTCATTGAAATCCTCTCAAACATTATTTTTTAACACTGAGAATAGTGTGTATGTGGGGGGTATCTATTAATATGCTTAACTAATCTACTTAATGTATATATACTTTTTGTACATAATTTTAAGTAATCTGTTTTTTTTATTATTTTTAGTTATTCTAGCTGGTAAATGTGGTTGTATGCGATAAGCTTTATCTGTATGTAGTGGGTATTGTACTGAGTGATTTTGGCTACATGAAAATCATTTATATACATTATTTCACTTTCTTGTGCGGTTTGTTCATTACTTGGGCTCTTATTCAAATAATTAGAGATGCGATTGCTTTTTTTTTACAGGAACTACTTTGTATCAGTCCCTTTCCCACTAGTGTTAGTTAAATTGCTTTGGAATGTTTTTTTCCACTTACGTAGAGCTTTTTTTATCTTATAATAGTCTAGATTCCATGGTCAAGATTCCTGTGCTGCAGGAAATGCATTTTAAACTTTAACCCTCATTTACAGGAAGTGAACTTTTAGAATGTTAAAACAGGCAGCAGAAACACAAAAATAGAACATTTAAAATTAATCTAGTTAATTTTGATACATATCTATGCTTTCTTTATGCTCATTAACTTTTAAAAAGTGGAATAATGAAAAGAAGAAAAGGAAAGAAGAATGCAGTGGGATTCAGGAGCGGCCTTAGATCAACTGGTGCCCTAGGCAAAAGAGCTCCATGGTGCCCCCCACCACACCACCTGGTGCCCCCATCCTGGTCTACCTACATTAAATAAATACGGAAAGAGCGCTTCTGCTAGAGTGGCGCCCTAGGCAGCCACCTAGTTGGCCCATGCCTAAGGCCGGCTATGAGTGGGAAGAAGAAAAAGACATCTGCAGATTTAAATATACCTGGTACTAATCTCTGTTTAGTGACCTCTTGTGGTCATCCTAATTATAGTTCAGTGAAAGTTGTATCCTTTATACAAGTACAGTGTAAATATAATATACCCATGCAGCAGATCATCACAGTGCAGAGGAATATGTCACTTATAGTCATGAAAATGCTTCTGTAAAACAATAGTACTGGTTTTAATGTGTCATGAAAGAAGTTGCAAAAACTCATATAACTTTAATAATAATGAATTAGTTACTGCTATGCAGAATACTTCCGATAAACAAATAACTACCTGTTACAGGAATGGATTTTCCTCTACAGTTTCTCTGGTTCTGTAACATGCTACCTGCTATATTGTATAAACAAATATTTACACACTGCCAGACTGGATTTTTGACTATTCAGTCTAAACATTTCAGAACTTGGCATTGTGAGTGATGATATTTTAAATTGTTACTTTCCTTATCTGATCCATTATGGTCACTGACCTAATATATTGTTTCATATCCACATTTCACGTATGCAAGTAAAAACCATTAACTTCTTTGATAACTATGTCTTATATTTCTGACATTTTCTAATTTTTCCATTGTTCAAGGGCTATCTGGTATTTTCTACCTGAGCACCTTTGGAATACAGATTCTTCACAATAATAGATAGTTTCTTTAAATAAGATCTAATAAGTAAAATAACTGAGCCACTTCTTGCAACAGACAGTGGCACACATAAAGGTTTAATCTCATAAAAAAAAAAAAATATATATATATATATATATATATATAAAACAGTAACCAAAAGTAGATGTCAGTGAATGAAAGTAACTTGAAACCAAAAACACAATTCACTGAACGCAACCAAATGGAGAATGAGCTGAAGTTGAATGTTTATTCAATCCACAAGAGAACAAGTGATGCGTGATTAACGCTATAAATAAAATTGGCGTTTTCATAAAAAAACGTCATCAGATACACACACTTGAATGCCTTAACCTTGTTTAAATGATAAACTAGTAATGATGAAACAAAGCACTACTGGTCAAACAGTTAATTGATTAAATAGCATCAATAAAATAAACTTGAACTACTTTTAAAAAATAAATACTGTTAAAATCCATGAATAAATGTAAACCTAACCTACAGTAAAAAACTTAAATGTACTCATACTTTAAAATATGTGCAATTGATAATACAATCTTTAGCATAAAAATATTCAATTGTCATGAACTAAAATACAAAATTAGTGACATGATATGTTGTATGCTGCCCTCCGGGGGTGTAAAACATTTTTACAATTTGGCAGCTCTTAATTTCAAAACAGGCAAAATAGATAGCATATCATTTAGCCCTGGCTGTTTAGTGTCTTCCAACAATATTTGCCAATAGAGCTCACAATATTCTAACTTAGCTTCCCACATAACCCCTCTTATTTCCTTAGGCTCAACTTCCAAAACAAAAAATAAAAATGATGCTTGATGACATGCTGTCTTGTGGCGAAAAAGCTCATTATTTAAATCTGCCTTACTCATCTCGTATAGCTGTTCATATATACGGGTTTTGAGTTTTCTCTCTGTCTTGCCGATGTAAAAGGATTTGCATTCCTTGCACAAGGCAAGATAAACCAGTCTACTGGTATTACAGTTTGAATAACAATTGCTCCTGATATTTCCATTCCTACTCGGAATTTCTATAGAAAAAGCATTAAAAATATAGGTGCACTGCAAACATGCACCACATTTGAAAGTGCCGGTCCTTGTGCCATAGTATGGAACTCCAGAACCATGTCCAAACTTAAAAAAAAATTTTAAAATTCATGTCCCTTCTGTAGGTAAATTTTAACTGGCTTGTACACAATTGATCTAAATCAGTAATTTCTTTAAATGTATCCCATTCTCTACTAACAACTTTTCTTATAACACCTGAGTCTCCATTAAAGTCCAAAATGTATGCATCTTCCAAATCATTGTTCGTATTGATTGATGGACCAACATCTTGTCCTAAAATGGGTGCAAATCTATTGGAGCTACCTTCCAGGACTTCTGTGGTAACCTGTTGAATTAAATTAGTGGGGTAACCTCGATCTTAAAACATTTCACTCACTGTATTACATCCAGTAATGAAATCTTTATCATTGGAGGTCATACGGCTAATCCTGACCATTTGCCCTTTTATAAGGTTTTTCTTTTGAAAGAATGGATGCCCACTACTAAAATGAAGATAGGAGTCTGAGAAAGTATTCTTTCTGTATATTTTGGATGAAAACTTGCCATTGTCCTTTGTAATACATACATCCAGGTAATTAAGTACCTCATAATCCAAGTTGTAAGTAAAATCCAGGAAATTAGTTGTTCCTTTTAAATAGGTCAAGAATTCAAAAAATCTTTCTTTACTTGTCGTCCACAAAATACAAACGTCATCCAAGAAGCATTTGTATAGGGAACAACAACTACTAAATTCACTGTTAAAAATGTAGGTATGCTCCCACCAGGTCAGAACAATGTTGGCATATGTGGGGGTACAACCAGCCCCCATTGCCACACCTTTAATCTGCTTGTAAAATTTACCTTCATAATACATGTAGTTATTAGTGAGAATAATCTCCATTAACAAAAGAACATTGGTAAAATCATTGTTGGAAAGTTTTCCGAATGTACTAGTTTTCCAGCCATTGCAGTCCTATATCATGGGGTATACTGCCAAAAAGGTCAACTATATCCAATGTAATAAAAAGCAATCTGTCATTATAAGAGCTGCCAAATTGTAAAAATGTTTTACACCCCCGGAGGGCAGCATACAACATATCATGTTACTGAATTTATATTTTATTTCATGCCAATTGAATATTTTTATGCTAAAGATTGTATTATCAATTGCACATATTTTAAAGTATGAGCACATTTATGTTTTTTACTGTAGGTTAGGTTTACATTTATTCATGGATTTTAACAGTGTTTATTTTTTTAAAAAGTTCAAGTTTCTTTTCTTGGTGCTATTTAATCAATTAACTGTTCGACCAATAGTGTTTTGTTTCATCATTACTAGTTTATCATTTGAACAAGGTTAAGGCATTCAAGTGTGTGTATCTGATGAAGTTTTTTATGAAAACGCCAATTTTATTTATAGCGTTAATCACACATCACTTATTCTCTTGTGGATTGAATAAACATTCAACTTCGGCTCGTTCTCCATTTGGTTGCTTTCAGTGATTGTGTTTTTGGTTTCAAGTTGCTTTCATTCACTGACATCCACTTTTGGTTATTGGTTGTGTGGAGATGGCGGAGCATCCAGGGGTTGTGTCCGAAGATGAATTCAGAGGTGGTGAAAGGGGTGAACTTCGTAAAATGATTGGATAGCTTTCATAGTTTGTGGAACTGTTAACCCCAGCCTGCCAATCCATTGTTACATTGGTGTCCGGTGTTCCCGGCAACCAGGAAATGCTGAGTAGCCAACAAAGGTTGTTGTCTACGAGTTCAGTCATTTTACAGCATTTGTCTTTACCTAAAAGTACACCCAGGGCCAATAATTTATTGGGACTACCTAACATCTTTTTAACCAACGAAGAAGGGGCAGGAACCTAAGTGAGGGATACGGCTGGAACTAGCACCATTTCCAACATCAACAAAGGTGATTTACACAATTCCAACACTAAAACTGTTTTCAGTTTTAATGATATTATTAGAAAGAACTACGATTTCAGTAGTAAGTTGAACAAAACTAAAACGGACACTAGAATTCTTTCTTACAAAGAGAATTTGGACAAGTTATATTTTTTTGACAGACAAATACAAAAGTATTGATTGTGGCAATGTATATTTAAAGAAATGCCTTAAGAACAAAATTGTCCCTAAGGGATTGAGAATTTGTAAATATCCCAACAGAGTACAAGATGGCTCTGAATTTCATTCAAGTTTAATTACAATTTTTGATAATTGTGGTTTAGAGATTGTTAAAGCCATTAGGGATGAAAATGACAGGGAGAAATGTTTTTAATGAAAGAAATGGAAAAGAATAATGAATGTATATTTAATGATTTGTTGTTCACAGTCGAGAGCGAAAAGGCCAACTACTACGATATTTTTGAACAAGTGGATAGGAAATGTATTAGTAATGTAGCAAGAAAGCAGGGTAAAATAGACAGGGGCCTTAAGGAATACAAGGAAGGTACAACATACCCTAAACCCAGACCTTTTTTCAGATTCAGGGAGCATGAAACAAGGGAAATCAACAACAGTCGTTTACCTGATGATGTTCACCAGTTTGGTGAAGCTGATTTTGGTCAGCCTACCCACCAAGCAGAAATCCCTTTAGAACATTCTTACCTTCCACCCCCCAGGAGATCGAACAGGATAAAGAAAAAATCAGAAGTTTATTACAACTACAACAACTATGGGGGCAATGTGGGAAGGAAAACATGGTATTAACAGAACAACAATCAGAAGTCATTTCTGCAGTGGACAACGTCCTTTCATTTAAAGGCTACAACATTTTCAATTATAATGGTCTTTCCATCAATGCCCAACATTTCAATTTATTTTCTAAAGGTTTCAAATTAATACCATCAAGAAAGGTCAATGTGGCCAGGACTATAGTAGATTTGAAACTTTTCATTAGGAAAAAGAATCTAGCTATATTTTTCAATAATCATAAACATATCAACACACCGTTAACATCCCTGGGGGAAATAGGTACTTTCAACCCCCTCTCCACCCACAACTTAAAAATTTAGAAAGCATCATGGAAAGGGAAATTAGGAAGGAAATTAAGACTCACATGATACATTCTAATCTTTCCAAAGATGAAAGAGATTTACTGGATTTCTTAAAATCTGACCGTTCCATGAGAATCATGCAACCCGACAAAGGTGGAGGGACTGTATTGATGGATAGCATTCTCTACGAGTCTAAAATGAAAGATGAGCTCAGTAATACTTCCAAAAATGCCTTGGCTTCTATCAGTGAGGTCAATATAGCTAATTCCAGAATTCACCTCATGCTTAATGATCTACTTTTAGAAAGTTCCATTAATTTGGACACATTCAATTTTTTAGTTAACAAACACCCTAGGGTTCCTTTGGTGTTCTGTATTTCCAAGGTCCATAAGAACACATTGGATCCCCCACTCAGACTTATTGTTTCTTTAGAAGGTGCTACTACATCGCCTTTTTCTAACTATGTTGACACTAAACTTAAAGATCTATCCTGGACAGGTCCAGCAGTATTAAAGAACTCTTGGGACTTTCTTAGACATTTGAAACCTGAATTTTATAATGACAGTTTGCTTTTTATTACAATGTATATAGTTGACCTTTTTGGCAGTATACCCCATGATATAGGACTGCAATGGCTGGAAGATTCTATGAGTACATTCGGAAAATTTTCCAACAATGATTTTACCAATGTTTTTTTGTTAATGGAGATTATTCTCACTAATAACTACATGTATTATGAAGGTGAATTTTACAAGCAGATTAAAGGTGTGACAATGGGGGCCGGTTGTGCCCCCACATATGCCAACATTGTTCTGACCTGGTGGGAGCATACCAAGGTTTTAAAAGTGAATTTAGTAGTTGTTGGTCCCTATACAAACTCTTCTTGGATGATGTTTGTATTTTGTGGACGGCAAGTAAAGAAAGTTTTTTTGAATTCTTGACCTATTTAAAAGGAACAACTAATTTCCTGGATTTTACATACAACTTGAATTATGAGGTACTTAATTACCTGGATGTATGTATTACAAAGGACAATGGCAAGTTTTCATCCAAAATATACAGAAAGAATACTTTCTCAAACTCCTATCTTCATTTTAGTAGTGGGCATCCATTCTGTCAAAAGAAAAATCTTATAAAAGGGCAAATGGTCAGGATTAGCCATATGGCCTCCAATGATAAAGATTTCATTATTGAATGTAATACAGTGAGTGAAATGTTTAAAGATAGAGGTTACCCCACTAATTTAATTCAACAGGTTACCACATAAGTCCTGGAAGGTAGATCCAATAGATTTGCATCCATTTTCGGACAGGATTTTGGTCCATCAGTGGTTTCATTGTTTTCTCAACAAATTAATACAAACAACGATTGGGAAGATGCATACATTATGGACTTTAATGGAGACTCAGGTGTTTTATGAAAAGTTGTTAGTAGAGAATGGGATAAATTTAAAGAAATTACTGATTTAGATCAATTGTGCACAAGCCAGTTAAAATTTACCTACAGAAGGGACATGAATTTTATTTTTTTTTTTAGTTTGGACATAGTTCTGGAGTTCCATACTATGACACAAGGACCTGCACTTTCAAATGTGGTGCATGTTCACAGTGTACCAATATTTTTAATGCTTTTTCTATAGAAATTCTGAGTAGGAACAGAAATATCAGGAACAATTGTTATTCAAACTGTAATACCAGTGGACTGGTTTATCCTGCCTTATGCAAGGAATGCAAATCCTCATCGGCAAGACAGAAAGAAAACTCAAAACCCGTATATATGAATATCTATACGAGATGAGTAAGGTGAATTTAAATAATGTGCTTTTTCACCACTAGACAGTATGTCATCAAGCATCATTTTTATTTTTTGTTTTGGAAGTTGTGCCTAAGGAAATAAGAGGGGGTATGTGGGAAGCTAAGTTAGAATATCGCATGCTCTATTGGCAAATAGTGTTGGAAGCCACTAAACAGCCAGGGCTAAACTATATGCTTTCTATTTTGCCTATTTTGAAATTAAGAGCTGCCAAATTGTAAAAATGTTTTACACCCCCAGAGGACAGCATACAACATATCATGTCACTGATTTTGTATTTTAGTTCATGCCAACTGAATCTTTTTTTATGCTAAAGATTGTATTATCAATTGCACATATTTTAAAGTATGAGTACATTTATGTTTTTTACTGTATGTTAGGTTTACATTTATTCATGGATTTTAACAGTATTTATGTTTTTAAAAATAGTTCAAGTTTCTTTTCTTGGTGCTATTTAATCAATTAACTGTTTGACCAATAATGTTTTGTTTCATCATTACTAGTTTATCATTTAAACACGGTTAAGGAATTCAAGTGTGTGTATCTGATGAAGTTTTTTACAAAAACGCCAATTTTATTTATAGCGTTAATCACGCATCACTTGTTCTCTTGTGGATTGCATAAACATTCAACTTCGGCTCGTTCTCCATTTGGTTGCTTTCAGTGAATTGTGTTTTTGGTTTCATATATATAAAACACATATACCTTGGGTGATTCACAGATAATGGAAGACCTGAGATATAATACAATGAGATATTTAAGCATGAAGACTGTTGGTGGAATGCAGAATACTTACAAATGCATAGCATGAATGAAGATGATAGCATAGTAAGCAGAGAATGGCATGTGTCATATATAACATCTGGCACTGTATTAAAATATTGTAATAGGGAGCTATTAATCATTTGAAAGTTGGTACGATACAAATTAAGCACCCATACTTATACATAAGGACATCCACATGGAAAACACACTCAACCTGAAATACATATTTACACAAACCACACCTGTTTATTTATAAGTAAAGAGTCTACAGATGTATTTACACAAGGTATAACCAACTGCCTAAAAACTAAATTTCCCAATAACCTTTTGGTATTATTTTAGTATACAGTTGTTCTAATGCTTTCCTTGAAATGCAGTTGTGAAATCTAACACCTGATGTGATGCCCAAAAGAGCTGTGCAATGCAACAAAACTATAAAGTTAAATCAGAGAACACTTCATTCTAAAATGCAAGTTAAAACAAGCATGCAGCAAGCTAGCATATCTTACATGGTATAACATATGGTTCACACCTCTGCACACTGGTTGCTATAAAAATGCTTTTATTCAAAATGATTTTACAGGCATCTGACTGGAAACTATTAAGTGATTATAAAGTTTCTCTGACATAAATATATTTATTTGACTTCTATATAGATATTAATTTGCATATAACAGCATTTATATACATTACTATAGTTACACTTTAATATAAGCTATTGTCATCTTTGGTATAGGAAACAGTTTAGAGGAAAAGATGCCTAAAACACCTTAATCTGCTCAACATCTGTTGACTTAATTACTCAGAGTTACTTCACTAATTATTGGAAAATTATATTAATGAGCAGATTTAACTCTTTGAAATGTTCTGCATTTGTTGGTGAAATATGTAATTTTATTTATTTAACATTTTTTGACCAGGAAAGTCCGACTTGGAACGAAGCAAATTTTCAGCGGAAGCCCAGGGAGAAATGCTCCAAATGCATGTCTTTGTAACATGGGAGGAAACCAGAGCACCCAGAGGAAACCCACATGAATGCAGGGAAGACATGCAGACTCCACACAGAAGGCAACCCAGCCAAGAATTGAACTGGAAAACCTCTTGCTGTGAGGTGACAATGCTACCACTACACCACTGCACCATCTGATTTTAATAATAAAAAATAATTTAAATAATAAAATAATTTTATTTCAAACTAAACTGACTTTTAAATCATTTCAAGCATTTTTTATCTCCCATTGGTATGATGAATACAAAAACTTGATCCTCACATTTCAGACTTGGCAATGAAAAGTACTATAATCAAATTTGTAAGTACGTAATACTTAATATACTCATAAAATAATGCTTCCTGTGCAGAAAAGATGTTAAATGTATATTCCAAGTACTAGAGCTATTGATAGTAACATACATATATTCATAATTCAAACAAACATTCACTTAAAAACACTCACTCATTTGTTTATCTATTTTCATGCAAAGATACATAGAACACAGTCACTCTCTTAAATATGAATATACATATCATGCATCTGCTCATAATTTACTAACACATTAGTATGCATGTCCATGTAAATATATTATGCATATATAAGCACATACACTATACATAGACATGTAATTTTAAATTGCAGGACCTTTTAATTAGACTTCCATATTCGGACTATCACTTTCACTTTTCACCCATGTTATTAAATTAGTTTTAAAAGTTTTATGATATGTGATCTTGATATGTATTGGTGTTGTGATGTCTATAGGTTAATGTGTTATAGGTGTTTCCAGATTTATTTATTTCCTCCATATAAATGCTTACATACTAGGCTATTTATAATATTTTCTATAGTATGATTAATTAGAAGAAATGACTATATAAAATGTCTTGATCAAATAGAGAAATTTTAAATGCATTATTTCTGTGATATTTGTGATATATTTAGAAATACATAATATAATTCTTTATTATTAACATTTCCAACTTTATATTTCTATGATCTTAAAGCTTAATATTTCACAAATGAATACTTTATATATTTTTTTCCTTTTAACATGAATCGAGTGTGCTCTAAATAGTTATAATTCATAATCTTCTTTTCTTTTGGCTGCTCCCATTAGGGGTCGCCACAGCAGATCAACTGTTTCCATTTCCTCCTGTCCTCTGCATCTTGCTCTGTCACATCAACCACCTGCATGTCCTCTCTCACCACATCCATAAACCTTATCTTAGGCCTTCCTCTTTTCCTGTTACCTGGCAGCTTCATCCTTAGCATCATTTTCCCAATATACGCTGCATCCCTCCTCAGCACATGTCCAAACCAATGTAATCTTGCCTTTCTGGCTTTGTCTCCAAACCTTCCAACCTGGGCTGACCCTCTAATATACTTATTCCTAATCATGTCCATCCTCATCACACCCAGTACAAATCTTAACATCTTCAACTCTGCCACGTCAAGCTCTGACTCATGCCTTTTTGTTAATACCACTGTCTCCAGCCCATATAACATAGCTGGTCTCACTACCCTTTTGTAGACCTTCCCTTTCACTCTTACTAGTACTTGTCTGTCACAAATCACTCCTGACACTCTTCTCCACCCACTCCATCCTGCCTGTACTCTCTTCTTCACCTCTCTTCCACACTCACCATTACCTGAACTGTTTTTCCCAAGTATTTAAACTCATCCACCTTCGCCACCTCTACTCCCTGCATCCTCACCATTCCTCTATCCTCCCTCTCATTCACACACATATATTCTGTCTTAGTCCTGCTGACCTTCATTTCTCTTCTCTCTATTGTTTTAAATTAAGAAGCAGTAGGAACTCCATAGCAACTGTTTAGCTTAGTGACATTGGGATAGGTTGGTTAGTGTGTGATTTGCATGATTGTACCATCAAATCAGGAATTTTCATTCCATGATTGGAGGTTTGAATGTATTTAACTTTTATTATATATTTTTTGTATCTTAGTCTATAACAACAGTTATTATTACTTGTTTATTATATTTTAAGCTAAATCATCTTAAATGGGTGCATTTACATTTTCTTATGAATGTCAACATATAATTGTTTCTCATTAATCCTATGAAGAGGAGTAGCTTAAACAAATATTTAAAACTGCTTAAAGCTCACATAATTTTCTTACAAGAAACACGTTTGTTATCTGAAGATGCAGATAGATTGATGTTAAAAGATTATTCAACTCTTGTGAGCTCTCATTTTAAATATAAAAGGAGAGGTACTTTTATTCTTTGGAGAAATTCATTACTTATGCCTACAATATTAAATACATGTTCAGATAAAATGGCATGTTGGGGTAAATAGTAACAGAAATTGACAAAAATGTATAGCTTTGTAAATTCTTACTGGATACCTGGAACTGGAGCCAACGTTCCTGAGAAATATTTGGGTATTATAACCTTATATACTAAAGGTGAATTGATTATGGTAGGAAATTTTAACTGTATTATTTCTAGTAAAGATACAACTACTGATAAGATTCCTAAGTTCTCCTCAGTAGCTAAACTCTTAGATCATTTTTTTAATTCTCAACATTTTATAGATACCTATGATATTAATTCAAGTAACATGCTTAACTTTACACATTATTTTTATAGATTTGGCATAGATAAACATTGATAAAGTTTTTTTTACTTCAAGTAGTTTATTTACTAAAATTGAAGATGTGTTGATAACTTCATGTCCTTTATCTGACCAAAATACTATTGCATTTACATTAATGTTTAAGCCAAGTACTTTGATTTACTATGAGAGAATCCCTGCTTATATAGTAAAATTAAAAAAATCTTTAAAGAATGGTTTCTAAAAGTAATAGATCAATACATTGAAACTAATAATAATGGAGAAGTTTTAGAAGTAATTCTCTGGGATTTTTTAAAGCTTATATGTATGTAAGAATTACAATTTGGTACATATATAATAAAGAGTGGGATAAACACTTGATGGCCTTACAGTGTAATATAGATACATTGAAATTGAATTTAAAACCTCATGATAAATCTGCAAATGTGGAACTGAAAATAATAAATCAGGTTGGCTGTTAGATCTAAGAAAAAAATACTAATATTAAAGAAATATTTTCCAAACAAGGTGATAAAAAAAAAAAAAGACTGATTTAAAAGATATACTAGAATGCTTTAGGAAATATTATGAAGGAATTAATAACAAAGAGACAGATTTAGAAATCAGCAACATAACTCATGACATTTAGAAAGATAACACAAGGTTTAAATTAATCAAAAAACAAAGATTCAAAATTGATGTCATTCTCTTTTAAGGAGTTAAAATATTAAATTAATAATCTTAAAACATATAAAGCCCCTGGTCTTGAGTGTATAATCCCAGAAGTATACAAATTATTCCCAAACAATATTTTAAATATCTTATTCATTTTTTGAGCAAGTTAAACATATGTCAACCATCTCCCCTCCTGGAAATATTCCCTGATATTCCCTATCTTGAAACCAAATAAAGATTCTAACCTATATTCTTCTTACCATTTTATTTCATTATTGAATGTTGATTATAAAATTTGCATGTCTATTCTTGCAAAAAGATTGGAACTTTATTATGCCAGGATTAATAAATGATGGTCAGACTGGCTTTATACTACATAGAAAGGTTCAGGATCACATAATTACTTTAATAGATCTGGCTAATAAAAACTAAAAGAACTAACTATAATAAGTCTAGATATAAATAAGGCTTTTCAGTCTATTAGTTGGAATTATTTGTTCAAAGCACTTAATATGAATTTTCCCTAGATTTTATAAATCTTGTAACTAATTTATATACTAACTGAATCTCTTTTATTAAAATTGGCTGTTTTCTTTCATACTCTTACAAAATATTAAAAGGTACAAACAGGGTTGTCCCTTGTCACCTCTATTATTTGCTCTAGCAATTTAATATTTCAAAAATGTATTAGATCTAATAGCAAAATTAGGGATTATTGAAAGATTAAAGTTATTCTTGCAAAATTCAATTATTTGCAGATGACATTTTAATAACAAGTGGTGATGCTGAACCATCAATACAAAATTTAACTAAGTCTATTAATTATTTTGACAAAGCATCAGGTTTAATGTTTAATCCTGATAAAACAGAAACTTTGCTTACTAATAAAAAAATAATAATTATTTAAGAAACAGTACAAATTTTATTTGAGACAATTCACAAATTAATTGTCTTGAAATTATAATTAACTCTACCATAAAAGACTCAATAGCAGCAAATTATAATAACTTAATAGACAAGGTTACTAAAATGATTATTAATTAGAACTTTTTTTACAATCAAAGATAGACTTATTTTAATAAAAATGATAATCCTACCAAAAATACTTTTCCATCTAGAATCGATAATTATTCCCTTCCTAAAAAATGTAAGAAATTAAATTCTACTCTACTTAATTTTCTCTGGTTCTACAATAACCGAGAATATCATTTGACTGACATATTAAAAGTTGGCATGGAGGTGGATTAAGTTTTCCAAATGTTGAATTATATGCCAAATCCATAATTTTCCGTTTACTATCTCTACGGTTAAATTCCTCTTACTAACCCAATTGGAAATCCATTCATGAAAGATTAATAAATCTAATCTAATACACTAGTAATAGGTGACTCTATAGTCAGACACACTGACGTTCCGCTTACCAGGCTGAACAAGGAGAGGGTAACAGTGAGCTGCCTATCAGGAGCTAGGATCCGCCACATAACACAAGCACTCAGGTCACTTCAAAGCAAGTACAAATATGACTCCATCATTGTCCATGCCGGCGTGAATGACCTGAGACGTACCTCCCTGGACTACATGAAAAGAGACATAGAGGAGCTCTCCGATTATGTAGCCCAGGCTGGTAGGAACCTGACCCTGAGCAGCATCTTGCCCTCACCAAGAATGATGCCACAATACAAAGACAAGATGATTAGCTTTAATAATTGGCTCAAATACTGGTGTCATTCTAGGGGAATCCAATGTCTGTCTTCTTGGGATGACATGCTGGACAAGCCACTCTGCTTCACAAGGGACGGCTTGCATCTGTCACCACTGGGATTCCGGATATTGGCTAAGGCTCTTGTCACCCCCATAGTGCCTTTTTTAGGCAAGGCTCAAAAGACAAACCCACCTCCTTAGAAAACAAAAACGGAAAAAAATTAAGGGTAATGCTGCTCAATGCCAGAAGTCTAAATCTCAAGATGCAGGCTCTCAAAGCACTCCGCAGTATGGAGAACATTGATGTCTGTGCAGTAACTGAAACCTGGTTCAAGGCTCCTGAGATCACCCCAGCGCTACCAGGCTATACCTTGTATCATGCTTTTCGGCCCCAAAACTCGGGCCAAACCAAAAAGGGAGGGGGAGTGTCCATATTCCTCAAGGACACCCACACCTCCAGGTTAGTGGCAACACATGAAGCATCAGAGACCATCCAGGTGCAACTAACCATAGGCAAAACTGCTATACAACTGGTAGCATGTTACAGACCACCCTCCCAATCTCAGGAACCCCATTCAGCCTTCCTGAAGACATTGGAGGATATGAATGTCTCACCAAACACCATCATATTGGGAGACTTTAACTACCCTAACATAGACTGGGTGCATTATTCTAGCCCAAATACCCTAGCCCAAAGATTCCTGGAATTCATAAATTCAAATGCAATGGAACAGCTAGTCACCTATCCCACAAGGGGAGATAATATACTAGACATGATCATCACAAACATGGGGAAAAAGTGCTCCACACCGGAAGTATACCCCTCACTAGTGAGATCTGACCACAAACGAATCACCCTTGCTATACATATCCCACCTCCACCCCCAACACAAAAGACTACAGTGAAAAACTTCTCAAAAGCCAACTTTACACTTCTTAAAACTGAGATGGTATCCTTTAAGCCCACTGGGCCAGTGGAAACCACATCCCACAATGCAAAATCCTTCACAAATGCTTTCTACGGACATCTCCAGGAATGCATGGATCATGCAATCCCAAATAAAACCAAGACCCTCTCCACAAAGGGCAGGCATCCTGTCTGGTGGACCCCAGCCATAAACAAATTGTATAACAAAAGAAGGAAGCTACTACATGACAGAGTAAAATCCCGTAAAGAGAAGGCATCTCTGATCAGCACTAGTAGAAAGCTACGTTCTCTCATAAAAACATCCAAGGCCAACTTTGAGAGAAAAATCGCTATGGACACTAAAGATAACCACAAGACCTTCTTCTGCTATGTTAGAAACCTGGGCAGAAACCCTCAGATATGTTCAGAGTTAGTTCACAATGACAAAAAAATACACTGAACCCACAGATATTGCCAACATTCTGGCAGACAGGTTCAGTGCAAATTTCTCCCCTCCCTCACCCCCAAAAGAAGAAATACTTATCCCAGCTGAATGTAACATCCCTGCCATCTCAGATGTCCAGGTGAGAACTGCCCTCAGCAAAGCTAAAAACACAGCATCAATGGGACCTGACGGTATCCCGGGTTGCGTGTTACGTGAACTCCAAGAGGAGCTAAACCCGCACATAAAAATGCTATTTAACCTTAGCCTTACTACAGGATATGTACCTGAACACTGGCGTACAGCAACAGTAGTCCCACTCCACAAAGGAGGCACCTCTACAGACCCTGGTAACTACCGCCCCATAAGCTTAACCAGCCTGGTCTGCAAAGCTATGGAAAGAATCATTATGGAACTCATAAACAGAGACACTGGGGACTTACAGACACTTGATCCCACCCAGTTTGGCTTTGTAAAGGGCAGATCCTGCCTTTTGAACCTGGTTGACTTTTTCGAAACAGTCACTAGAGCCATTGATGAGGGCAAAGCAGTCCATACAGCCTACCTGGACTTGGCTAAAGCTTTCAACACAATATCCCACTCAGGCATCATAGACAAGCTCAACAGCTTAAATGTAAATCCATATGTCACAAGATGGGTTGCAAACTGGCTAAAGGATAGAACCCATAAAGTCAAAATCACTGGAGCCATGTCAGACTCAAAGCCAGTCACAAGTGGTGTCCCACAGGGCTCTGTCCTGAGACCCCTCTTGTTTGGCCTTTATTTCTCAGATGTGAAAGCAAACATGGGAGGGTTGTGGCTGACAAGGTCCGCAGATGACTGCAAACCAGGCACCATAGTCGATACACCAGCTGACACATACATCCTACAGAAAGGCCTCATTGAAACGGACAACTGGTGCAGGAGTCATGGCCTTAAACTAAATGCCAAAAAATGTATAGTCATCCCCTTTGGGAAAAACAAAGTACCCACAAATTATCACATAGACAGTAACCCACTGAGTATGGAAAAAGTAATCAGAGACCTGGGGACCCAAGTCAATAGTGACCTCTCATTTGACACCCACGTTGCCAAAGTGGTTAGAAAGACTTTCTACCTTGCCCACCTTATCATGAAGGGATTCACATCCAGATCAAAGGAGGTCATTGTACCCCTATACTCCTCCTGTATCAGGCCCATGATTGAGTACAATTCCCCATTTGGTATGTACCTCACCCGGCACTTGCAACAGCTAGAGAGACCCCAATAGTACCTCACCAAGCAGATCAAGGGTCTCCAACATATGTCATATGCTGCCAGACTAAAGAAACTCCAGCTCTATTCAGTAGCATACCGCCATTGATGGACATGCTCCACCTCAAAAAATCCAAATCCATCAGAACTATGAGAGCTAAGGATTTAAACCTTAGCACAAATATGAATAGGACATGCTGGAGGGACAGATTCATAACTCAGAGGCTTCCCATACTCTGGAACAGAATCCCAGTTTATGTTAGGCAGAGTCCCTCACTAACTCTCTTCAAGAGAAATCTTGTTGAGTGGATGGGAGATCGTAGGTTTACCCCAGGGGTCATCTCTGTGTCACTACTAGACAGAGGCACAGTAAACTAATTCTATTATGTAAGGGGGTCTTCACTGCATCACTACTAGACAGAGGCGCAGTATTCTAAATCTATTCTGTACAGTTTTGGACCACTACACGGGGTGGCGAAAGCCACATCACTATGGCTAGGCTTATAAATGCCCCAGGGCAGATAGCCTAGTACTAAACTATGAAACTATGAAACTAATAACAGCTATGTTGCAAAATCTTTCCCTAAATTTGGAATTAATACATTTTACTAGATCTTGAAAGACCTGTGTTTAAATGAAAAGAAAGAAATGCTATTCCTCTCCCTTCACTACTTACATCCTTATAAAATTTAAAAGATTCATGAAATAATTAAAAATATACTGTTTTTATTCTTCCCTATATCAAATACTGCAGGTTGTTTGGGAACATTTAATATAAATAAAATGCTAGACCTTAGAGATGCAAATTTAATCTTTTGGCATCAATTCTTAATCAGAAATAGATCACATAATACAGATTATCTTCTTGCAAGACATTGTTTAGAAAATAATAATTGGTTGACTATACAATCTTGATAAAATCAAAATATCCATTCATATTTCAAACAAAACATAATCCAAAGATGCTTGAGTTTTTTTCAGAATCAGTAATAACTCAAACAAGAATAAATCGTATAAATCAATAATTTATAAAATAATACGAGACGAGTATGTTACTACAGATTCATTATTTTGGAATTATTCAACTAAGATTAATGAGAAGGCCTTTTCTGATGAAGATAAATGCTTCATTCTTAAATCTGTAGGAAAATCTGCTTCTTCTCTTTAATGGAAATAAACACATGAAACTTTCTTCACAGAGTTTTTTTAACTCCACATAAAGTGGCTTTTATATATATAGCCATGGGAAAATTAGTTGGAGGTGTAACAAAGTCTCTAACACAGATTGGTTTAATATGATATTTGAGTGTAAAATAGTAACTCCTTTTTGAGTTGAATTTAGACATTTTGACCAAGCTTTGTGGACAGATAATTGTATAATTACTAACTCATTAATGTTATTTTATGCTCCAGTTCCGGATTTCATTCCTAGGATGCAGGTGCCTCTCCTTTGGCCCATTTTAGCTATATCAAGAAAAATAGTGACAAAGAATTATAAATGTAAAACTATTCTTTCTTTCACTGAATTTATTAATTTAGCAAAACATGTCTGTAAAAAAGAAATGTCAACTGTTAAAATGATAATTTAGAATATTACTCACCAATTTAGGTTTTGGTCAAAATTAAGTGATTTACTTGTTAAATTTTCATAATTTAGTTTTCTATGTTTGATTTTGTTGTGGCCATCTATAAATAGTTATGTTTTTATTCTATTCATCTTTAAATAATTTTGTACAATATTTATTTTAAAATTAATAAAAAGTTGTTTAAATAATACAATTCTTCTGTAACTTTACTAATACTGTCTATCTCAGTCTTCAGAAGTGAATCCTGTCTGCATTCTGGATTTTGCATATACAGCTGTTTTCTTTCACTCTTATATGATACTTATAAAACAATCACTGTTGACTGACGATACACTACTAATCCAGTTGAAAAAAACAGTAACCATAGGAATATTGTATATTTCATTTTCAAGTTTTTAAATAATAATCTGTTGTCCCTGACTGATCTTACACTCAGTTGTTTTGCAGTACTTGAGAAGAAAATAAATAAATAAATAAATAAATGCATTCATACACACTCTTCAAAAGCCAGTGTCTATATTTTGAATGTCTGCAGATTGAGAGGCATTGTTTAAAATAGTACATGAGATATATCAGCATGGAGAAATTTTGATTTCATATACTTATTACTATATGAAAAGTAGAGCTCTGCTCAGAATATTCACATCTTTTTCATGCACAGTAATCAAGACATCTATATACATTAGGAAACATGAAAAAGATCAAACATGCCTCTGATTGTTTATTCTAACAAAGTGTATTGGTTCCTTCAGTACAATGAATAGAAAATTGTATTGATGTGCATAGACTGAGATATGTGGTAAGCCAGAGCATGTTGAATACGTCCTGTTATGGGAAACGGGATTTATACATATTGGAGAGCATACAGAAGTAAGACATAACTATTATCTCCTTTAAAGTGAGGCATTTGTAGTCAGGTAAGGAATAGAAGTTGGATGCTTGCACCTGTATAAGACTCAGTGTAATTTAATTGGGGAACTGTTGGCAAAATGATTTGTCTGTCTGGGACCTTGGTTTGCTGATCCAGAAGGGTTAATTTTAAAAGATTTTATGATTCCATCCAGTATAAGTTCTTGTTCATGGGTCAGTATTACGCTATCTGCCTTTGTAGGCCATTTTAAGCCTAGCCAAATTCCCTTTCTAAGGTGAGAGTCAAACATCTTAATCATTATACAAACTCCTATCTATTGTGAGGAGAGACTTTCACTCACTGTTATGTATAACTCTGCAGAGTTTTTTTTTCTTGTTGAAATGTAACTGATTTAAAAAGTACATTAAATTTTAAGACTGAAGATTTTTATCACTGTCAATAAGCATTGTGGCAAAGCAGCCAATGTATTCAATTGCATTCTTGTGAGACTAGTCTGCTTCATTGCTATTTACATTTCCAGCTGTCACTACCTTTTGGGTTCTGTGTTAACTGAATAAAAACACTGTTTTCACAAAATCTCTACAGTACCTTTAGCTTTGGTGGAGCTGAAATTTCACACTTCAGTTTGAGTTTTAGTTCCATCAGTTGCTGCTGAACAGTGAATTTTAATTCCCCATGACAAACTGAGTTTTGTTTTTTGTATCTTTTGACCTGCACTGCTTTAAACATTGTTTCAGATAGTTGATGGTCTTAAGAAGTGTCATATCTCCAGCTGAGGCCTTAGGAGATACTGTATGATCAGTGAGAACCAGCTGCTCCAGATAATAGCTGCTGCTGAAGGAATTGTTGTGTTAACAAAAGCCACAGCACAGCCAATGTCAGCACCTCCTCTCAAGGATCCTAATCAAAAGGTATACATTATAACTTCTCAGGTAATTATGAACCAGTAGTGCTGAGGTCAATCCATCTTTTCTTAAGTTTGATAGTCCATCTCATGATGGATACCCACAGTTCCTATATGGATATACTTAGCACAGATTGTAATCATTCTGATAAAATTAAAGAAAAATTTACTGGCAAGGGCTGGTGTACCTTCGAAGACTTAAGCATTTAAGTTTCATGAATGGAATTTTTTTTCCCAAGACTAAAACAGTAAGAGCACTAATACTTGGACTAAAACACATTAGAAACTTTTTGTTAGATCCAGTAGGTCTTAACACAAAAAAATGATATTAGAAATACTTGTCACAGACAAATTAAAGGGCACTTTACTGGCTACTGTTAAGAGGTGGGTGTATCAGAAAGACCATCAAGATGCTGAATGATTTATAACTTTGGCACAAAGAATATTGGTTGATGAGACTGTAATCGCAATCATTTGCCAAGATAGTTGAAAAACTTCAAATAAGATGAAAAGGACCATGCCTGTTATTCTATGCTTTAAGTTCAGAAAGTTAGTGTGTATTGTCAAGTATTATAAGGGAATGAGTAAGAAATTCCCATAGAAGCAGCTAAGGATGTGTGTATGTGGACAATGTAGGGGGGGTTAAGCTATGGAAAGTAATCAAGTAATAGCCAAGATGGTCAAGACCACATTCTGTCATTGTGCTACTGCAAAATTGATGGAAATTTTGATAGCACTAGACAGATAAGAACTACAGGGGCTGTATTGTAGCATCATTTCTTTAGTGTAGACCCAATGCATCTGTAAGAAAATGTACCACTCAATGAAGTTTTATTGAGTTACAGAGCTGGAAGTACAAACATAATTTGAGCAAGTCTTGTATCCTGTTGTCACACTGACTTGTCTTATCCATTATGAAATAAAATTAAAATAGTTCTCTTTTTTAAGGACCTGAGGAAACAGTGAGAAGGAGATAATGTTAAGGAACCCAGCACAACCTCTGCTCCAGGGACAGAAATGAAACATCTTATCAATTCAAAGGATACAGATGTCCACAAAACCTATTGCTTTATAATATCTTGGTTATATGAGACCTCCAGTCACAGAGCAAGGCCTGAAGAAGGCTAAATAGCAGATGTATAAAATTATTGTGACAGACAATCTTGTCCTAAATTGCAGAAGACCCCAGGAAGGGAGGAGACAGTTAAGCAACCAAGAAGTAGGCAAGGTCATGGGAGGAAATAGTTGGGAAGAAATTATAAGACAAGGTCAAGGAAAATGAAGAACTCCAAATATTAAGTATGGTTTCAAGTCAGAAATAAAGAAAATCCTTTAGAGCAGAGAAGTGAGTGATCCTTGATCAGAGAAAAATGGGAAATAAAAATGCACAATCCTGCTTTAGTGGGGAAGGAGAAGGTAGAGACTTCTAGTTATTGAGATACAGAAAATGAAAGGGATCCATGTCTGTCCAGTCTACAAGCAAGCCATTTGATTTTTAAGAGGCCCAGACAGAGGACAAGACACAAAGCCATATTAGAGAAAACATATCAGGGGTATTGGTGGAGTATTCATCTGCAAGTCCACTACCAGCTTGCCAGTTATTTAATATACAAAATTACTTGGTGTAGAGGTAGAAAATAAGAGAAGATATATGGATGAAAATGTCCCACAGCCATGTGTGTATGTGTGTGTGGGTGGGGGGGCATCTCGGCAAGGACAAAAGTAAACTACAAGTCTAAGCCAGGTTCTATTGACTAGGCAGCATAAGAAATGATTTTAGGGTTACTGTGCCAGTCATCAAGAGGTTAAGAGGGCAGTCTCAAACCCAGGATCCATTAGTTCAAAGGCCTATGACAGAAGTGTCTTTCAAAAGAATTCTGATGAATATTATAAGGCCATTAATTAGGTTAAACAATGTACACCTGCATACTAACAGTGTTGAACTATATGTCTAGATTTTTCTGAGGTTACTCCCCTCAAAAAAGCCAAAAACAAAGTGACTTCAAGATTATTGATAGCATTATTTTCTCAGCTGGGGATACCGAAGAAGATTCTAATGGACCAAGGCACATTTATGCCAAAAATCATGTGGCACCTTTGCAAAACATTTCAGGATGAACAGCTAAGAATTTCTATTTTTCTATTTACCCCCTCCCCCCAAAAAAGACATGCAATTACTTCTTAAAAGTTTAAAATGAACAGGACTTTTCAATCTATGTTAAGAATGGTTATTAAGAAAGACAGTAAAAAGTAAGACTGACTGCTGCTTTATTTAAGGTCCATTTCAGAAGTATCTCAAGCACCTATAGTTGTATTTCTTTGGAGTTATTATATGATACACTCCACAGACAACTGTTAAATATAGTAAAGAAGGCATGAGAGGTGAAGGAAACCTTTTCTAAGAGTGCTGTATATCATTATACCTATTTTCAAGAGAGAGAATGAAACTGGTAATTCCCACTGTGTGGGAGCATATGGAGAGGACACTCAGCAGAGTACAAGAACTCTACCACAATAATAACCAGAATAGGGAATTCCAAGTGGGAATCAGGTTTTCATTTTAGTCCCTACATTAAAGAACAACTTGTCAAGTGACAGGGACCATACAAAGTAATCAAACTGACAAAATGAGATGAACTATAATGTGTGACAGACTGGAAAATACAAATGGGCCAAATAAAATTTGAATGCACTGAATCCCTGTAAATAAACACAAGCAAATGTGGCTGTTTTAGAATTTTAGGGTATAGGCCAGGAGCAAAAAAAACAGATGTTGTCAACACCTAAAGAAATGACTAATGTTGTGCTGATGTAAGGTAGTGCCAGCTATGCCAGGGGAAGTAAGGCAGTGGATATGTAGCATATGCCAACACAACTAGCTAGAGTTCTTGTAAAGAATTATGTCATTTGTATATCAAACTGATTTCTACAGGTGCTTGTGTTGAAAATGTATTCGTAAAGCTGCTTGTGTTAAAAAATGTATGAACAGTGGGTCCTGCTGGAAAGAAAATAAATAAACCTGTATGTCAGACTGTATTGTACCTATTGAAATTAAAGTATTGTAACAGAGGATCCTAGAAGAGAAGAGGTTAATCTCAGTCCAACTAACTTTGAAAAATAGACTGAAATTAAATTACTTGGTTTAGGCCATAAAGATTATATCTTACGGTTCTGATTTCAGCCAGAGACAAAATGTCTGTGAAAACCAGGACTAGGAATTCTACTGTATTGTCCTTAGGGGTGAACTAATTCCTTCCCTGGAAGGGTGGACATTTTTTATATAGTTTTATAGCTTCCAGATGCTATAACACATCTTAGCAAAGCTTTATATGTTTGTATAGTAACACATATGAGCAAGATTCTGGCTCAGTTTCTAGTAAAGAGGGTAGTGTGGGAACCAGAGTCAGATGACCAGACATATGTGATGTCATTCTGTAATCCAACAATGAAATTAAGTTTTAAGCCTAGATGAGACAGAAGTCTCAGAGCAGTCTGTTTATGAAACCTGACAAGAAGGAAGACCATTGGCACACTTCATCTTGCCTTGCTTTATTAAGTAACCAGTGAATAGTATTTTTTTTAGATCAGTCGGGAAAATGTAGTGAGATTAGTTAAGTACTGTTTTTCTGTATCTGTGTGAATCTATCCATCTGTGTTATTTTTTAATATTTCAAGTGACTGAAACTCTGTTTTTTATTGTAAATAGATATTTAATATGTTCATGCTCTTTTATTATTTATTATTAAATACATGTATCTTTTCATTGCAGCTTGTCTTTTAGAGAATATTTTAACTTTTGAGAGTACCTATATTTATTTGGTGACACTGTGGCCACTCCTGAAAGCCTTGCCACATTGTTCAAACACTACCATTTGTATTAGTATTAATTTTACTCAGATAAATTGGGTACCCTTGTAAAAGCCTTAGAGAAGCTGGCGTTAGAGTGCTCTAGTGGCAGTATCTACCTTATAAGACAACCAAACACCATGCCAAAGCAAAACCAATTGCTCAAATAATTTTAAGGTTAAGCACTTTTGCCAGGTTTAATGTCAAACTTCATCAGAACTTTTGTTATAATGAAGTCTGGCATTAAATCTGACTAACTATCTTAATTATAGCAAGCTCAGATACTCATAAGCCAGTACTTATTATACAGCAGGTACTTCTTCTTGTAATGTCTGTTATGTACTTCACAGATAAAGATTCTAGTTGTCTACTGATGTACTATGTTTTTCATCTGTAAATATGTTGTAAGTGATTGCTATGTAAATTGTTAATCGCTATGTAATCCAATGTAACTACTGTCTGTTTATTTTAACTGTGGAGCTTTTCTCCCCGGTCCTCCACTGAAAATGGACCTACGTCCAGTCGGACACTCCCGGTCAACGAATATAAATAAAATAAAATAAATAAAATAAAATAAAATAAATAAATAAAATAAATAAAAGCACTTAACCTTAAAATTATTTGAGCTGCATTTTTTTTTCCTTTGGCAAGGTGTTCAGTACCTACCTTATAGTGTGGGCAGAGGAGGCATAGCTGGGAAATCTGTGCCAGGCTTGCAGGCTTATGTGTGTGTGTGTGTGTGTGTGTGTGTGTGTGTGTGTGTGTGTGTGTGTGTGTGTGTGTGTGTGTGTGTGTGTGTGTGTGTGTGTGTGTGTGTGAGTGAGTGTGTGTGTGTGTGTGTGTGTGTGTGTGTGTGTGTGTGTGTGTGTGTGTGTGTGTGTGTGTGCGTGTGTGCGTGTGTGCGTGTGTGAAAATCAGATCTCAAAGGGTGCATGTGTAATCTACTTAGAGCAGGGTCACAGAGCACTGGTTTCAAGAGAGATTGGTACAGAACTTGGCTTGGAGCACTCAGCTGAGGACTCAACTATACAGTTGTGATTAGTGTGGATTCATATTTGGGGACTGGTGAAAGAGAGGAAAACCCAGCCCAGGACTTCAGTGTGTTCCCTGTGTTTCTTAAGGGAAATCATGCTTGGTGCAGAAAACTGTATCTAAAAATACTGTATGTATCTACTTTTGTTCCAAATGAATTTCCCTCACCAGTGTCTGTGGTGAGGATTAAGGCTCCTTGATCACTGGCCAAGAGGAGAGAGATCACAGATGGCATCCTGTTACAATTACAGAAACAAAACATTCAGGAGTTTCTTCTGGGAAAAAATACATATTTTTCCAAATTACTGGATAGGATGACTCTTATTAAATACCATACAGAAATCATTTATTTATTTAGTAACAAGACAAGTAGACTTAACAGAGACCCTTGCAGCTAACTAGAGCTCAGAGGCAATAAACAGTGTAAGTATACTTAAGTTATACACTTCAAATATTATAGACTGTTAGGTTACATAAATGCAAGCTTTAGAAAGTTCATCTAACACTATTGTACAGTTTTTTTTTACAAATTAGAATGGTCTATAGTTCTTACATATTTGTAATAAAGTAGTAGGTTTACGTTAAGTTTTATCAGTTTACATGGGTTGCAATACAGTTGTACTACATGAAATTATTTCTTAAAGTTTTAAAAGTGAACTCCCTTGAAGAAAATAGAGAGGAAAAAGGTAATTGAAAACAGAATACCTGAAGCCCAGAAACTAACAGTATGAGAAGAGATAAAAAAATGTTAAATCAGGGAGTAATTAAATAGACACATTAGAGGGGAAATCCTATTGTGCCAAACCTAGAGGGTGCTCTCAAGTTCACAGGTGGTTACTAGACTATCAACATAAAAGCCATTTTAAGCCTAATCAAGCTTACCAACTGTCCGGCCCTTCTAAGAATTAGGGGACAGTAAGCCACAGGCCCAGAAGAGAGTTGAACACGTGACCCCTAATTTTCAAAACACATGCTCTAACCACTTAGATACAGAGCCAGCAAATAGTTGGGGGTCCGTCTCCCAGTGTAAATGCTTCCACTGGGTGGAAGTGTACACATCAGATCTGTTGGATAGGTCAGTCCTGCCTGTCACTGCAGTCAAACTTACTCAAACTACTTAGCCATTGCTAGAGTCAAATTCTTGCCATTATAAGTCCACACTATAGAGCTGTGCACCAGCCACTCATGTCACAAGAATCTTTTGTAATGACTTTGGAAAACTCTATAGATATCTTCAAGTTTGATGGCTAACCTACACTCATTAAGTTTGAAAAAGTGCATGGTAATGTGCAACAGATTGTTGATACAAATTATTGAAATAAAGTCTCCAACTGTGGTTCCAGATATATTTCCATTTTTGAATAAATAACATTTTGTGAATGGCTGTCTGGATTTTATGCAGCTGTTTTGAGATTTTGATGTTTGACTCCTATTTTGGTACTGACAGCCATGTTGTATATTCATCTGATTAAACCAATGCACTTAGAGTCTGTAGTACACCTGCCAGTTTAAAATTGCACACTAAATATTGATTTATGATTAGGAAACTGACCAATACCTATTTGTCTGTTTTCTATTTGGAAACATATACTTAACCAGATTAAAGCAGTTTCAGATGCAATATGACATCGATGTAACAAGATCTTAATAATATGAAAAAGAAAAACATAGTTTTTAGCATACTCATTTATAAATAGGAACAAGGTAGCAATTTATGTTAGGTACCCACCTGAATCAAAAATCATAAATACATAAATATATAGTAGCTTAAATACATAATTCATGAATTTGTAAACATTAGCCTTCTACACTCATTGCTGAGTCATAAATCATCAAAAACTTGTTATCAAAACAAACCCAGAAAATATTACCTTTCAAACTCAACCATAGAATTTGCAGGAGGAAAAGTCCTTTCTCCCATATGTAGTTGTTTGATAGGTATTGAGCATGACTTTTTGACAAATTGTGGCTCAGTGAAATAGTATTTGTCTAAAATATTCACGCTCACTTTACACACACATATACATATAAATATATATCTATGTATCTACAAATCTATATATATATATATATATATATATATATATATATATATATATATATATATATTTATATATATATATATATATATATATATATATATATATATATATATATATATATATATATATATATATATATATATATATATATATATATATATATATATATATATATATATATATATATATATATATATATATATATATATATATATATCTACATGGTTTTACTTTATAATCCCAAAATCCTGAAATATTAAATTTCAGAATCTCGAGATCATAAAGCTGAAACCTTAAAATTCTGTAAACCCAGAAACACGAATTTCAAAATCTCGAATCCTACACTAACTATATACCACACACATACACACACCTTCCCCCCACATACAAACACAACACAAACCTACACTACATACAAACAGGGGGGAAGCCCCCCTGCACCCTCCTACTTAAATATACTAACTCCAAGGTCACACTACAGAGACAAACACACAAAAACACCACCATACAAGCTACATTACCCTCACACACACATCACAGTCACAAAACAAAATGACACACACTAAAGCCCCTAACTAAAACCCTCCGAACTTCTGGATTTTGAAATTCGCACATCTGGGTTTTCGGAATTTTGAGCTTTCAGCTTTATAATGTCGGGATTCTGAAATTCGTTATTTCAGAAGTGTTATATATATATATATATATATATATATATATATATATATATATATATATATATATATATATATATATATATATATATGTATATATATATATATATATATATATATATATATATATATATATATATATATATATATATATATATAATATGCATATGAATAATGTTACATCAAACATTTTAATTTGAACAAGGAAAACATCATCGACAATATATCAGAAATACAAAGTCACTGCAAAACTTTGAATGTGCTGAGAAACAGCCTCTGTATATGCAAAAACTAAAATAAAAAACATTAAAAAAACTATGTTTTGTAGCTAATTATTTATACTAATTCCAATATTGCACAAAATCAGAGAATGTGAAAATTCCAAAACTCTGAGAATTGTGCGATCTCACACACCAACTGTTTAGTCCACCAAAAGTGGACAATTAATCAGTTGCTGACCATCTGCAGTCATGTGTGTGTGTGTGTTTGTGTGTGTTTGTGTGTGCGCGTGCGTGTGTGTGTGTGTGTGTGTGTGTGTGTGTGTGTGTGTGTGTGTGTGTGTGTGTGTGTGTGTGTGTGTGTGTGTGTGTGTGTGTGTGTATGCCCCTTAAGCCTTTCTGTGTTGGAGGGAAACTTTCTAGCTTATCAGTGGGAGTGGTAAGCACCAGGTAGCCTATCTACCACAATAGTGGTTTCTGGCCCAGAAATTGTAGTTTATTGGCGGTCTCCATTTCTTTCAACTTTCTGGTTTAAAAGCCGGCTTTTGCTCTTGTTTTCCACCTTTCCTGTAACTAGTCTAGTCCAGATACAGATTTGCTGTATCCAGGACTGTTTGTAAGCTTCCGAGCCCCCCAAGCCTTTCTGTGTTGGAGGGAAGCCTTCTAGCTAATCAGTGGGAGTGGTAAGCACTAGGTAGCCTATCTACCACAAGAGTGGTTTCTGGCCCAGAAATTGTAGTTTATTGGCTGTTTGGCCGTTTTTCCATCTCTTTCAACTTACTGGTTTAAAATCCAACTTTTGCACTTGTTTCCCATGTTTCCTGTAACTAGTCTAGTCCAAATACAAATTTGCTATATCCAGGACTGCTTGTAAGCTTCTGAGCCCCCCAAGCCTTTTTGTGTTGGAGGGAAGCCTTCTAGCTTATCAGTGGGAATGATAAGCATTAGGTAGCCTATCTACCACAAGAACCAGGTACAGATTCTTAGTTTTAGCACTTGAATTACTTATTCATGCTCAGCACTTGTTCAGAACTTGTTAGCACTAAATAAGGTACAAATTACTACAGCACTATCCCTTCCTCTTTACCTAGAGGAAAACAGTTTTTGTATTTACTTTACTTACTTGCTTAGAGAAAAACAGCTCTTATAATTACTTTCATCACTTGTCTAGAGGAAAGTAGTTTTTTATTCAGGCATGTCTAAGTGTCAGCTCCCAGTGTTCTTTCCTGTCTATCTGATGAATTGGGGCATCTTGGGGCAATGTAGCCATTACCTCATGTACACAGACAGCCTTCTCGTCCTACCACCCAACACCACATTCTGTGAGAGATGCACTTATATAGCCAAACTGGAGGCAATGCTCTCTCCAACCAAGACTGAACTTGACAGTCAAGAGGAGAAGGTAAACACTTACACCACACCACACTCATCATATAGTCCCACTAAACTTACACCACCAAAACCCACACATAGAAACACAAAAACATTCACAGAGGCTCTCAGTAATAATCTGCTCAAGCAACAGAGACATCCAAAGCAGAAACGCAAGCAACCTCCACCCCCCAATATAACCCAAAAGACACATAGCCCACAGACTCAGTGTGCCACTCAACCACAGCCCATAAGGCAAAACAAAGTACCCAACACACTAGTCATAGGTGACTCTATAGTCAGGCACACTGATGTTCCACTCACCAGGCTAAACAAGGAAAAGGTTACTGTCAGCTGCCTGTCAAGTGCCAGGATCTGCCACATAACCACACACTCAAGTCACTCCACAACAAGTACAAATATGACTCTGTCATTGTCCGTGTTGGTGTGAATGACCTGAGATGTACCTCCCTGGACTACATGAAAAGAGACATGGAAGAGCTCTCCGATCTTGTAGTCCAGGCAAGTATGACCCTAGCCCTGAGTAGCATCCTGCCATCGCCCAGAATGATACCGCAGTAGAAGGACAAAATGATTGAATTCAACAATTGGCTAAGCTTCTGGTGTCATTCTAAGGGGATCCAGTATATGTCTGCCTGGGACGACATGGTCATGATGCTTTGCCAGAGATGGCCTGCACCTGTCACCCCTGAGATTCTGGAATCTGGCTAAGGCTATTGCTGCCCCTATAGTGCTTTTATTAGGCAAGGTTCAAATGACAAATTCACCACTGTAACAGGAACAGGCAAGCAAAATCTGAGGGTAATGCTACTCAATGCTAAAAATCTAAACCTCAAAATGCACTCCCTTGAGGCACTCCTTAAAATAGAGAACATCAATATCTGTGCAGTGACTGAGACCTGGTTCAAGGGTCCAGAGAGCACCTCTGCATTACCAGGTTATAACTCATACCACACCTTTTGGCCACCTATCCTGGACCGGAACACCAAAGGTGGAGGTGTGACCATATTCATTAAGATATCCACACACCCAGGCTAGTTGCTCAGCATAATGCATCCAAGGTTATCCAAGAGCAACTAACTCTGGGCCAAATTTCAATCCAAATTGTAACTTGCTACTGATCCCCCACCATGCCCCAGGATTCCCACTCCTCTTTTCTTGATATACTGGAAAATATTAGGGTTCAACCAAACACCCTAATGATGGGTGATTTCAACTACCCCACCATTTACTGGGAAAACTACTCATGTACCAACTTCTTTGCTCAACGCTTTCTGGAATTCATTAATTCCAATGCCCTGCATCAACTTATCCACACCCCCACCAGGGCAGCAATATCCTAGACCTAGTCATTACCAAGATGAGTGACCAGTGTTCCACACGAAGTCAACCCCTCGTTGGTCAGATCCGACCATAAGCTAATCACCCTTGATATCCACATCCCACCCCCACCCTCCATTAAGGAATTCATGGTAAAAAATTTCTCCAAAGCCAACTTCATGCTTCTTAAGACAGAAGTGGCAAACTTCATGACACCCATGCAGATGGACAATACAGTTACAACTGCTGAATCCTACATACATGCACTCTATAGACACTTACACAAGTGCATGTATCGTGCTATCCCAAACAGAACCAAGATGCTGTCCTCCAAAAAAAGGAGTCCAATCTGGTGGTCCCGGCCATAAACAAACTCTACAACAGAAGGAAGAAACTGTTGCAAAAGAGAGTAAAATCCCATGAGAGGAAGAGTTCCCTGGTCAGCTTCAGTAAGAAGCTGAGATCTTTTATAGGATCCTCCAAAGCTAGCTACAAAAACAAAATCACCACTGATTCTAGGGACAGCCACAAAGCATTCTATAGCTATATCAAGAATCTCAATGGCAACACCCAGATCTGCTCTAAGTTACAGCACAATGGCATGAAAATTACAGAACTAACTGATATTGCCAATGTCCTGGCAGATAGGTTCAGTGCTAACTTTACCCTCCTCTCACCCCCTAAAGGGCCCATATCTATACAGGAAGAATGCAGAGTCCCTGTAATCATAACTATGCAGGTAAAAGCTGCACTCTCTAAAGCCAAAAACATAGCATCCATGGGACTGGACAACATCCCAGGCTGCATTTTACATGAACTTCAGAAGGACCTGGTCCCCACCTAAGCACCGTGTTCAATCATAGTCTCACATCAGGCTTTGTGCCCACTGAATGGTGCACAGCAACAGTTATCCCACTCCACAAAGGGGGATCCATCAGTGATCCTGGGAATTAGAGCCCTATTAGCCTGACAAGCCTGGTCTGTAAAGCCATGGAACGTATCATCATGGAACTCATAAACAAAGACATTGGTAACCTAGAAACTCTGGACCCCACCCAGTTTCGGTTTGTGAAAGGCAGATCATGTCTCCTGAACCTGATCGAATTCTTTGAGGCAGTCACCAATGATGTAGATGAGGGTAAGGTGGTGCACACAGCCTACCTTGACCTCGCCAAAGCTTTTGACACCATCCCCCATTTTGGAATTATAGCAAAACTCACTAAACTAGGTATAAACCCCTATGTCACAAGATGGGTTGCCAATTGGCTCACTG